>NC_084553.2:8753450-8825950 GCF_033978685.3 Nerophis lumbriciformis
CTTCGTTTTTTTCTGGGCCCTCATTAGAGATTAGAGCCCATTTAGGGGTCACGGTCTCCAAAGTGCGGCACGGCAGCCATTTTCTGTCCACTGCCCTCAGCTTTTAGTCTTTTCAGTCTGTGGAACGCTCTCCCTGACCACCTTAGGGCACCACAGACTGTGGATACTTTTGAAAAAGGCTTAAAAACCCTTCTTTTTAAAAAAGCCTTTCTTTTTTTTTTGGTATATGCATACTAGTTCTAGCTATTTGGCTGTTTTAGTTTTTATTTTTATTTATTCTTTATTATCTTTTTATTTTTATTTTTTTAATACACTGTAGCACTTTGAGGTTGTTTACTCAATGTAAAGTGCTTTTTACAAATACAATCTATTATTATTATTATTATTATTATTATTATTATTATTACTAGTAAACAAAAAATAGATGTATTAGTAAACAATAATTTAGATCATTTAGCCTATTAACCTAAACTGGTTGTTTTTTTTTCTATATTTAATAATAAATATCATCTCTTTATATATATAGTTTGGAACCCTCGATGCAATGTTTTAATGCTGACTGCTCCAAATTATTATTATTTTTTTTAAAACAAAAGAACGCCACTAAGAGCTAGCAAATGTTATAAATAGTATTTTAGGATAGTATTTTTATTTACTATTTTTATTTTCGGTTTTGTTTCTGTTTTTATTTTATTTTTCTTATTTAGCTTAATGCTATTGAAAATTCAATAAGCTTCAAAATTATTCCAACTTTTACCGTAGCTTTGTGAAAAAACTGCTACAAATTCAAACATTGTATGTCACAAAAATTCCCCCCAAAAATATGCTTTTATTTTCATTTTTGTTTTTATTTTTATTAATTTTGTAATTTTATTTTTACTTTTACTTTTGTATAATTAAAAAAAAAGAAGAAAATCTTATATTTTATGTTTATTCCTGTTTTTATAAAAAAAAAAATGTATTCATGTTTTAATTTAAATTTAAATTTTTGGTATTCATTTTAATTTTATTAAAATGTTTTTATTTAAAATCTTAGTTTTTGATGTTTTCCTTTGTTTTCATTTTATTTTTATTAATTTTTAATTACATTTTTTATAATTTTTTCATCATGTAAACTATCATGTAAACTCATACTTCAAATCAATGTTTAAATGTACCCTCAAATTAAATTACTTTTTAACTAATAATGGACATTTGAAAATTTAATAAGCCTCAAAATTATTCCAACTTTTACCGTAACTTTGTGAAAAAACTGCTACAAATTGAAATATTCTGTTTCTTAACAATTGCCCACCAATTTTTTATGTTTATTCCTGTTTTTATTACATTTTTATTTATGTTTTAATTTTAATTAACATTTTTGGTTTTAATTTTAATTTTATGAAATGTTTTTATTCTTAATTAAAATATTAGTTTTGATGTTTTCCTTTGTTTTCATTTTATTTTTGTTCATTTTTTATTTAATTTTTCATCTATTTTTTTTAATTTTGAAATAAAGGTAAACTCATACCTCAAATCAATGTCAAAATGAACCCTCAAATGAAATTACTGTTTGCACATTTTAACTAATAATGTAATAATAACTAACGAACAATCAAATAAAACACAAAAAATGTGTGTTTTTTATTTACTATATTTGTATTTTCAATTCTATTTGTATTTTCAGTTTTGTTTCTGTTTTAATACTTTTTTTTAAATGTAGCTTAATGCTACTGAAAATGAAATAAGCCTCAAAATTATTCCAACTTTTACCGTAACTTTGTGAAAAAACTGCTACAAATTCAAATATTCTGTGTCTTAACAATTCCCCACCAAAATATTCGTTTGTTTTTATTTTTATACATTTTTTTAATTTTAATTTTTACTTGTATTTTTGTATAATTCTTAAAAAAAAAAATCCAAAATCTTATTTTTTTATTTTTTATTCCTGTTTTTAATTTATTTTTTATTCATGTTTTAATTTAAATTACATTTTTTGGTTTTAATTTTAATTTGATTAAAAAAATTTTTATTTTTACTAAAAATCTTAGTTTTTGAGGTTTTCTTTTGTTTTCATTTTATTTTTTAATTTATTTTTTATTTCATTTTTGATCTATTTTTTATTTTGATATCATGTAAACTCATACCTCAAATCAATGTTCAAATGAACCCTCAAATGAAAATACTGTTAGCACATTTTAAATAATAATGTAATAATAACTAACTTACAATCAAATGAAACACAATTTATTTATTTTTTTTTTAAATTTTATTTGTATTTTCAATTTTATTTTTATTTTCGTTTTTTTTTTTAAATTTTATTTTAATTTTTTATTTAGCTTAATGCTACTGAAAATTAAATAAGCCTCAAAATTATTCCAACTTTTACTGTAACTTTGTGAAAAATCTGCTGCAAATTCAAACCTTCTATGTCACAACAATTCCCCCAAAAATCTGCTTCTGTTTTCATTTTCGTTTTTATTTTTATTATTGATTTAATTCAAATTTTTACATTTATTTCTGTGTTTTGTTTTTACCTTTAATAAATGTTTTGATTTTAATTACTACAATTTGATTAATTAATTTTATTAAAATCTTAATTTTTATGTTTATACCTGTTTTTAGCTCATTTGTTATTTATGTTTTGTTTTTATTTTTTTGTTTACCAGGTCATACATGTAGATTGTCGTCATATGTCAGGATGGCCGAGTGGTCTAAGGCGCCAGACTCAAGGTCACACCTTCCCTGCTTGGGAATTCTGGTCTCCAGTTGGAGGCGTGGGTTCAAATCCCACTTCTGACAATGACCTTTTATGCTTTTCATGTTAGCTATCTTCTTCACACTGTTAACTAGCTGCGCGCGCTGGAAGCGAGTAGCGAGGGCATAATAATGCATTAATTGACAGTCCGGAGTGAAAGCCGAAGTGTGTACTTTGTAGTTAACTAAACAAAGTCTCAAAGGAATATAACCTGCGGAGGAACTTTCTGACGAAACATCCACATTTTGATGTCCGGCCCCTGAGTGTTTGGCTCTTGAAACTGTGGCCCTCTTCATGATGTAGTTGAATAGCCCTGAAATAGGAAGAGGCACCAGCAAACACTACTACTACTACTACTACTACTAGTACTACTACTACTACTACTACTACTATGAGGGAATAATGAACAACAATTCAATGATTAAAGTGACAACTTACATGTGTGACCTAGTAAACAGGCAGTTAGAGATGTTGAAGTGTGATGATATTCCCTCATGGCTTTTACATCCAGGTGATGGCCATATGTCAGGATGGCCGAGTGGTCTAAGGCGCCAGACTCAAGGTCACACCTTCCCTGTTTGAGAATTCTGGTCTCCATTTGGAGGCGTGGGTTCAAATGCCACTTCTGACATGACATTTTTGTGATGAAGAAAAATGACTACTATAGATGGCTGTCAACAGTTCAAGAAGGCTGAAGACTTTTCAAGTGTAAAACAAACACAGAGAATGTCTGAAACTTACTTTTGTGGGAAAGTAATGAGAGAGTATAATGACTTTGTCAAAGTAATGTTCCAAAGACTGCTAAAGTCGTATATAAACATTTACACAAACAGCAGCGTCTTCACTTCCTAGTCTTTATATTTTTATTTAATTTTTTTGTATACAGGGTAAGACAATTCAGAACAGATTTCAAAATGTAACTCAAAAGGTCTTTGTCAGAAGTGGGATTTGAACCCACGCCTCCAACTGGAGACCAGAATACCCAAGCAGGGAAGGTGTGACCTTGAGTCTGGCGCCTTAGACCACTCGGCCATCCTGACATATGACAACAACCTACATGTACTAATACTAATGCTAATGCTGCTACTACTACTACTACTACTACTACTACTACTACTACTACTACTACTACTACTACTACTATTACTACTACTACTACTACTACTACGAGGGAATAATGAAGAACAAATCAATGATTAAAGTGACAAGATGACCACTCGGCCATCCTGACATATGACAACAACTCACATGTATGTACTACTACTACTACTACAAATGTTTTGTTTTTACTTTTAATAAATGTTTTGCTTTTTTAAATGTTTAATATTTAATCTTAATTTTTATGTTTATTCCTGTTTTTATTAAGGTTTTTTTATTTATGTTTTGATTTTAATTTTTACTTTTATTTCTGGTTTTCATTTTGTTTTATGAAATGTTTTTATTTTTAATTAAAATCTTAGATTTTGGATGTTTTCCTTAGTTTTTTATTAAATTTGTATTTCTTTATTAGTAGTAGTAGTACTACTGCTACTACTACTACTACTACTACTACGACTACGACTACTAATACTACTACTACGACTACTATCAATCAATCAATCAATCTTTATTTATATAGCCCTAAATCACAAGTGTCTCAAAAGGCTGCACAAGCCACAACGACATCCTCGGTACAAAGCCCACATACGGGCAAGGAAAAACTCACCCCAGTGGGACGTCGATGTGAATGACTATGAGAAACCTTGGAGAGGACCGCATATGTGGGTAACCCCCCCCCCTCTAGGGGAGACCGAAAGCAATGGATGTCGAGTGGGTCTGACATAATATTGTGAGAGTCCAGTCCATAGTGGATCCAACATAATAGTAAGAGTCCAGTCCATAGTGGGGCCAGCAGGACACCTACTACTACTACTACTACTAATACTACAACTACTACTACTACTACTCCGACTACCACTACGACTACTACTACTACTGTTTTGTTTTTACTTTTAATATATGTTTTGCTTTTTTAAATGTTTAATATTTAATCTTAATTTTATGTTTATTCCAGTTTTTTTTAATTAAAAAAATGTATCTATGTTTTAATTTTAATTTTTACTTTTATTTCTGGTTTTCATTTTATTTTATGAAACGTTTTTATTTTTAATTAAAATCTTAGTTTTTGGATGTTTTTCTTAGTTTTTTATTGAATTGTATTTATTTATTATTACATTTTTTAATCTATTTTTATATTTTGATGTAATGGTAAACTCAAACCTCATATCAATGTTCAAATGAACCCTCAAATTAAATGACTATTAGCACATTTTAAATAATAATGTCATAATAACTAACGTACAATCAAATAAAACACATAAAGTGTGTGTTTTTTATTTACTTTATTTGTATTTTAAATTTTATTTTTATTTTCGGTTTTGTTTCTGTTTTAATTTTAATTTTTTATTTAGCTTAATGCTACTGAAAATTAAATAAGCCTCAAAATTATTCCAACTTTTACTGTAACTTTGTGAAAAATCTGCTACAAATTCACACCTTCTATGTCACAACAATTCCCCCCAAAATCTGCTTCTGTTTTCATTTTTGTTTTTATTTTTATGATTGTTTTAATTCAAATTTTTACATTTATTTCTGTGTTTTGTTTTTACCTTTAATAAATGTTTTGATTTTAATTACTACAATTCAATTAATTAATTTAATTAAAATCTTAATTTTTATGTTTATTCCTGTTTTTAGCTTATATGTTATTTATGTTTTGTTTTTATTTTTTTGTTTACTAGATCATACATGTCAGTAGTTGTCATATGTCAGGATGGCCGAGTGGTCTAAGGCGCCAGACTCAAGGTCACACCTTCCCTGCTTGGGAATTCTGGTCTCCATTTGGAGGCGTGGGTTCAAATCCCACTTCTGACAATGACCTTTTATGCTTTTCATGTTAGCTATCTTCTTCACACTGTTAACTAGCTGCGCGCGCTGGAAGCGAGTAGCGAGGGCATAATAATGCATTTATTGACAGTGCGGAGTGAAAGCCGAAGTGTGTACTTTGTAGTTAACTAAACAAAGTCTCAAAGGAATATAACCTGCGGAGGAACTTTCTGACGAAACATCCACATTTTGATGTCCGGCCCCTGAGTATTTGGCTCTTGAAACTGTGGCCCTCTTCATGATGTAGTTGAATAGCTCTGAAATAGGAAGAGGCAACAGCAAACACTACTACTACTACTACTACTACTAGTACTACTACTACTACTACTATGAGGGAATAATGAACAACAATTCAATGATTAAAGTGACAACTTACATGTGTGACCTAGTAAACAGGCAGCATTTACATGTTAGAGATGTTGAAGTGTGATGATATTCCCTCATGGCTTTTACATCCAGGTGATTGCCATATGTCAGGATGGCCGAGTGGTCTAAGGCGCCAGACTCAAGGTCACACCTTCTCTGCTTGGGGATTCTGGTCTCCAGTTGGAGGCGTGGGTTCAAGTCCCACTTCTGACATGACATTTTTGTGATGAAGAAAAATGACTACTATACAAACACAGAGAATGTCTGAAACTTACTTTTGTGGGAAAGTAATGAGAGAGTATAATGACTTTGTCAAAGTAATGTTCCAAAGACTGCTTAAGTAGTATATAAACATTTACACAAACAGCAACGTCTTCACTTCCTAGTCTTTATATTTTTATTTCATCTTTTTGTATACAGGGTAAGACAATTCAGAACAGATTTCAAAATGTAACCCAAAAGGTGAATGTCAGAAGTGGGATTTGAACCCACGCCTCCAACTGGAGACCAGAATTCCCAAGCAGTGACCTTGAGTCTGGCGCCTTAGACCACTCGGCCATTCTGACATATGACAACAACCTTCATGTATGACCTAGTAAACATGCAGCATCTACTACTACTACTTACTACTACTACTACTACTACTACTACTACTACTACTACTACTACTACTACTACTACTACTACTACTACTACTACTACGAGGGAATAATGAAGAACAAATCAATGATTAAAGTGACAAGAGGAGCACTCGGCCATCCTGACACATGACAACAACTTAAATGTATGACCTAGTAAACATGCAGCATCTACTACTACTACTACTACTACTACTACTACGAGGGAATAATGAAGAGCAAATGACAAGTGACAAGATGACCACTCGGCCATCCTGACACATGACAACAACCTACATGTATGACCTAGTAAACATGCAGCATCTACTACTACTACTACTACGGCTACTACTACTACTATTACTACTACTACTACTACTACTACTACTACTACCACTGCGACTATTACTACTTCTACTACCAATAATACAACTACTACTTCTACTACTAATACTACTACCAATAATACAACCACTACTTCTACTACTAATACTACTACTACTACTACTACTCCGACTACCACTACGACTACTACTACTACTGTTTTGTTTTTACTTTTAATAAATGTTTTGCTTTTTTAAATGTTTAATATTTAATCTTAATTTTTATGTTTATTCCTGTTTTTATTACGTTTTTTTATTTATGTTTTAATTTTAATTTTTACTTTGATTTCTGATTTTCATTTTGTTTTATGAAATGTTTTTATTTTTAATTAAAATCTTAGATTTTGGATGTTTTCCTTAGTTTTTTATTAAATGTATATTTCTTTATTAGTAGTACTACTACTACTACTACTATTACTACTACTACTACTATGACTACTACTACTACTTCTATGACTACTACTACAACTACTACTACTACTACTATGACTACTAGTACTACTACGACTACGACTACTAATACTACTACTACTACTACTACTACTACTACTATGACTACTACTACTACTACTACTACTATGACTACTAGTACTACTACGACCACGACTATGACTACGACTACTAATACTACTACTACTACGACTATTACTACTACTACTACTAATACTACAACTACTACTACTACTCCGACTACCACTACGACTACTACTACTACTACTGTTTTGTTTTTTCTTTTAATAAATGTTTTGCTTTTTTAAATGTGTAATAATTAATCTTAATTTTATGTTTATTCCTGTTTTTTATTTAAAAAAAGTATCTATTTTTTATTTTTACTTTTATTTCTGGTTTTCATTTTATTTTATGAAACGTTTTTATTTTTAATTAAAATCTTAGTTTTTGGATGTTTATCTTAGTTTTTTTATTTAATTTAATTTATTTATTATTACATTTTTTAATCTATTTTTATATTTTGATGTAATGGTAAACTCAAACCTCAAATCAATGTTCAACTGAACCCTCAAATTAAATGACTATTAGCACATTTTAAATAATAATGTCATAATAACTAACGTACAATCAAATAAAACACATAAAGTGTGTGTTTTATATTTACTTTATTTGTATTTTCAATTTTATTTTTATTTTCGGTTTTGTTTCTGTTTTTAATTTAATTTTTTTTAATTTAGCTTAATGCTACTGAAAATTAAATAAGCCTCAAAATGATTCCAACTTTTATTGTAACTTTGTGAAAAAACTGCTTGTGTTTTGTCTTTACCTTTAATAAATGTTTTGATTTTAATTACTACAATTTAATTAATAAATTTAATTAAAATCTTAATTTTTATATTTACTCCTGATTTTAGCTTATTTTGTCATTTATGTTTTATTTTAATTTTTTTGTTTACTCATACATGTAGATGTACATGTATAATCAACAAATTGATCTTAAGTTGATTTAGTGATTTAAAAGTTGAAAGTAAAAAAAAAAAAAAAAGACTTATTTTAACACTTTTATGAGTGGGACCCTTTTGGATCCCCGATAATTGTAGTGTGATTTTTTTTTTTTTAAACTGTCTTTAAATGATAACAAAAAGTATAATGTCAGAAGTGGGATTCTGACAGGTAAAACGCGGCACATCAACAACTGAGAGCAGATATTGTACAGTAAGTGTATGCTGTCATATGTCAGGATGGCCGAGCGGTCTAAGGCGCCAGACTCAAGGTCACACCTTCCCTGCTTGGGAATTCTGGTCTCCAGTTGGAGGCGTGGGTTCGAATCCCACTTCTGACATTAGATTTTTTTAGGTGTAATTATTATTAATGACACAGAGGACATGTCCCTGGTGTAGTTACGCAAATGAGAAGCTAATATAAACACACAAAATATGCAATATTTCACCCTAAAAGTGGAATATTTGATGTGAAGTAATTGGAGCCTTCAATATGTCAATAATTTATAACAACATTTATTTTGATTCATTATTATTTTTTGATTAATGACAGTTTAAAAAAACAAAAATCACACCAAAATTCTCAGGGATCCAAATGGGTCCCACTCATAAAAGTGTGAAAATAAAACATACATTTTTTTTTCTTTACTTTCAATTTTTAAATCTCAAAATCAACTTAAGACCGATTTGTCAATTTTTATATATTTTTTTGTTTTTTTAATTCTATTTTTGTCATTTAAAAAAAAACGTTTTTTTAATGGCAAACACACAAAATATGCAATATTTTCCCCTAAAGGTGGAATATTTGATGTGAAGTAATTGGAGCCTTCAATAGGTCAATCATTTGTAACAACATTGATTTTGATTCATTATTATTATTTGATTAATGACAGTTTAAAAAAACAAAAATCACACCAAAATTCTCAGGGATCCAAATGGGTCCCACTCATAAAAGTGTTAAAATAAGTCATATTTTTTTTCTTTACTTTCAATTTTTAAATCTCAAACTCAACTTAAGACCGATTTGTCAATTTTTATATATATATATATTTTTTTAATTCTATTTTTGTCATTAAAAAAATAGTTTTTTTTTTATAGCAAACACACTAAATATGCAATATTTTCCCCTAAAAATTGAATATTTGATGTGAAGTAATTGGAGCATTCAATAGGTCAATAATTTATAACAACAATGATTTGTATTCATTATTATTTTTTGAGCAATGACAGTTAAAAATAAAATAAAAATCACACTAAAATTCTCGGGGATCCAAAAGGGTCCCACTCATAAAAGTGTTAAAATAAGTCTTTTTTTTTTTTACTTTCAACTTTTAAATCGCTAAATCAACTTAAGATACACATGTTGATTATAAGTTTTTGTATATGTATATTTTTTTAAATTATATTTTTGTCATAGAAAAATACTTTGTAGTGTGTAGTGTCTACTTTTAAGTCTGTGCTGTATAAAATAAGTAAAACATCAATACAGTATTTGTTTTGACACAACTTTCTGTAAAAACTGCTGCGAATTTAAGTATTATAGGACACAACAAACACAAAGAAATAGACGGTGAAGTTCTACTACATCAAATATTCTACTACATCAAATATTCCACTTTTAGGGGGAAATATTGCATATTGTGTGTGTTTGCCATAAAAAAACAATTTAGGACAAAAATAGAATTTAAAATAAATAAAAAAATAAAATAAAAAAATAATAATATATATATATATATATATATATATATATATATATATATATATATATATATATATATATATATATATATATATATATAAAACCTTATAATCGACAAATGGATCTGAAGTTGATCTAGAGATTTAAATGTTAAAAGTAAAATAAATAATAATAATGTTTGACTTATTTAGCACCTTTGTTTTCCTTTTTTGTTAACATTCTGTGCTTTTTCAGATCAAGATATTATCACCACACTTCAACAACTCAATTCTCTGTGTATGTTTTACACTTGAAAAGAGTTTGTCCATCTTGAATTGTTGACAACTATCTATAGCAGTATATTTTCTTGGTAAATGAGAAACCATTGGGTAAAAATTCCTAAAATCACATTTTGATTTAAAATTATAACACAAAAACACAAAGAAAATGACGGCAGAATTATTTTATATGACAGGAAGATGGTCTTATTTTCCAAACTTTAACTTTGCCCCAAAAGTTCAATGTCAGAAGTGGGATTTGAACCCACGCCTCCAACTGGAGACCAGAATCCCCAAGCAGGGAAGGTGTGACCTTGAGTCTGGCGCCTTAGACCACTCGGCCATCCTGATATATGACAGCATACACTTACTGTACAATATCTGCTCTCAGTTGTTGATGTGCCACTTTTTACCTGTCAGAATCCCACTTCTGACATTATACTTTTGGTTATCATTTAATGACAGTTTAAAAAAAAAAAATCACACTAAAATTCTCGGGGATCCAAAAGGGTCCCACTCATAAAAGTGTTAAAATAAGTCATATGTTGTTTTTTTTACTTTCAACTTTTAAATCACTAAATCAACTTAAGATAAATTTGTTGATTATAGGTTTTTGTATATTTTTTTGCTTTTTTAATTATATTTTTGTCGTAGAAAAATTGTTTCTAGTGTCGAGTGTCTACTTTTAAGTATGTGCAGTATAAAATAAGTAAAACATAAATACAGTATTTGTTTTCCTTTTTTTTGGTTAAAATCCTGTGCTTTTTGAGATTAAGGTTAAAAAGAACACCTAAGACATTGGGAACACATTCCTAAAATCACATTTTGATTTAAAGTGTTGGTTAGTAGAGTGTCGGTGGAGTGATTGATTGAAGCCAAAAAGTTAGCATAAAATGCATGTTAACATTAGGTTGTTATCTTGGGAACAGTTAGCATACTTCCAAGATGGAAACTGCTCTGTCGTCCACAAATTTCAGACATTCTCTGTGTATGTTTTACACTTGAAAAGGGTAAAACAACTATCTATAGCCGTAAATGAGAAACCATGAGATATTATCATCACACTTCAACATGTCTAACATGTAGATGCTGCATGTTTACTAGGTCATACATGTAAGTTGTTGTCATATGTCAGGATGGCCGAAGGGTCATCTTGTCACTTTAATCATTGATTTGCTCTTCATTGTTCATTATTCCCTCGTAGTAGTAGTAGTAGTAGTAGTAGCAGTAGTAGTATTAGTAATACATGTAGGGGGCTGTCATATGTCAGGATGGCCGAGCGGTCTAAGGCGCCAGACTCAAGGTCACACCTTCCCAGCTTGGGAATTCTGGTCTCCAGTTGGAGGCGTGGGTTCAAATCCCACTTCTGACATTAGATTTTTTTGGGTGTAATTATTGTTAATGACACAGAGGACATGTCCCTGCTGTAGTTACGGCCTTGAGAAGCTAATATAAACACACAAAATATGCAATATTTCACCCTAAAAGTGGAATATTTCATTTGAAGTAATTGGAGCCTTCAATATGTCTATAATTTATAACAACATTGATTTTGAATCATTATTATTTTTTGATTAATGACAGTTTAAAAAAACAAAAATCACACCAAAATTCTCAGGGATCCAAATGGGTCCCACTCATAAAAATGTTAAAATAAGTCATAAATTTTTTTTTCTTTACTTTCAATTTTTAAATCTCAAAATCAACTTAAAACCGATTTGTCAATTTTTATATTTTTTGTTGTTTTTTTAATTATATTTTTGTCATTTAAAATTAATTTAAAATTAAAATTTTAAAAATGTTTTTTTAATGGCAAACACACAAAATATGCAATATTTTCCCCTAAAAGTGGAATATTTGATGTGAAGTAATTGGAGCCTTCAATAGGTCAACAATTTATAACAACATTGATTTTGATTCATTATTATTTTTTGAGCAATGACAGTTTAAAAAAAACCCAAATCACACTAAAATTCTCGGGGATCCAAAAGGGTCCCACTCATAAAAGTGTTAAAATAAGTCATATATTAATCTTTTTTTTTAACTTTCAACTTTTAAATGTCTAAATCAACTTTAGATCCATTTGTTGATTTTAAATTTGTATATGTTTTTTTGTTTTTTTAATTACATTTTTTTCATTTAAAAAATAGTTTTTTTTATGGCAAACACACAAAATATGCAATATTTCCCCCTAAAAGTGGAATATTTGATGTGAAGTAATTGGAGCCTTCAATAGGTCAATCATTTATAACAACATTGATTTTGATTCTTTATTATTTTTTGATTAATGACAGTTTAAAAAAAAAAAAAATATCACACTAAAATTCTCGGGGATCCAAATGGGTCCCACTCATAAAAGTGTTAAAATTATTCATGCTTTTTTTTTTAACTTTCAACTTTTAAATAGCTAAATCAACTTAAAATACACATGTTTATTATAAGTTTTTGTATATTTTTTTTGCTTTTTTAATTATATTTTTGTCAAAGAAAAATACTTTCTAGTGTCGAGTGTCTACTTTTAAGTCTGTGCAGTATAAAATAAGTAAAACATCAATACAGTATTTGTTGTCCTTTTTTTGTTAAAATCCTATGCTTTTTGAGATTAAAGTTAAAAAGAAGGACTAAAACATTGGAAACACATTCATAAAATCACATTTTGATTTAAAGTTAATGAAAAAATAAGTATGCTTCAAAATCATTGCAACTTTTTACACAACTTTCTGTCAAATGACAGGAAGTTGCTCTTATTTTCCAAACTTTTAACTTTGCCCCAAAAGTTCAATGTCAGAAGTGGGATTTGAACCCACGCCTCCAACTGGAGACCAGAATTCCCAAGCAGGGAAGGTGTGACCTTGAGTCTGGCGCCTTAGACCACTCGGCCATCCTGACATATGACAACGTACACTTACTGTACAATATCTGCTCTCAGTTGTTGATGTGCCGCTTTTTACCTGTCAGAATCCCACTTCTTATACTTTTTGTTATCAATTATTATTAATGATTTAAAATCAGTTTAAAATTGTGTTACCTTGTATAAAAAAAACATTAAATGAATATATAAATGAAGTTAAATAGGAAGTGAAGATGCTGGTGTGTTGCTAAATGTTTATATACTACATTACAACTCATCGGAAAAATACTTTAAAAAAGTAATTCATTATAGTTACATGTTACTTTACCAAAATAGTAACTAAATCACCAAGGTAATTACTTTTTTATTAAATGTATTTACTTGCTAGTAAAATGTATGAATGTGCTAGTTTAAAAAAAAAAATTTAAGAGACGTTTCATGAGAGCAGAGTGCATGTTGGTTGGTAGAGTGTCGGTGGAGTGATTGATTGAAGCCAAAAAGTTAGCATAAAATGCTAGCATGCGAACATTAGGTTGTTGTCATGGGAACAGTTAGCATACTTCCAAGATGGAGACAGATGTCTGTCTGCTCTGTCGTCCACAAGTTTCAGACATTCTCTGTGTATGTTTTACACTTGAAAAGGGTAAAACAACTATCTATAGCCGTAAATGAGAAACCATGAGATATTATCATCACACTTCAACATGTCTAACATGTAGATGCTGCATGTTTACTAGGTCATACATGTAAGTTGTTGTCATATATCAGGATGGCCGAGTGGTCATCTTGTCACTTTAATCATTGATTTGCTCTTCATTATTCCCTCGTAGTAGTAGTAGTAGTACTAGTAGTAGTAGTTGTAGTAGTAGTAGTAGTGGTAGCAGTATTAGTAGTAAATGTAGGGGGATTTCATATGTCAGGATGGCCGAGTGGTCTAAGGTGCCAGACTCAAGGTCACACCTTCCCTGCTTGGGAATTCTGGTCTCCAGTTGGAGGCGTGGGTTCAAATCCCACTTCTGACATTAGATTTTTTTGGGTGTAATTATTGTTAATGACACAGAGGACGAGAATTTTAGTGTGATTTTTTTTTTTTTTTTTTTTATCCTTTAATTGCTCAAAAAATAAGAAATGAATAAAAAATAATTAATTATGATTCATTGACCAATTGAAGGCTCCAATTACTTCACATCAAATATTCCACTTTTAGGGGGAAATATTGCATAGCTTGTGTGTTTGCTATAAAAAACTATTCTTTTTAATGACAATAGAATTAAACAAACAAAAAAATAGATACAAACTTATAATCGACAAATGGATCTGAACTTGATCTACATATTTAAAAGTTAAAAAAAAGAAATAATGTTTGACTTATTTTAACACTTCTATGACAGAAAAAAACAACATTTGGTTTTTTTTTTAATGACAAAAAAGAACATACAAACAACCATAATAAACCAAAAGAAAACAATCACTTACTGTACAAAGTCTGCTCTCAGTTGTTGATGATCTGCTTCTTGCGACTTAACTGTCAGGATGGCCGAGCGATCTAAGGCTCCAGACTCAAGGTCACACCTTCCCTGCTTGGGAATTCTGGTCTCCAGCTGGAGGCGTGGGTTCCAATCCCACTTCTGACATTGAACTATTGGGGCAAAGTTAAAGTTTTGAAAATCTCTAACATGTAGATGCTGCATGTTTACTAGGTCATACATGTAAATAGTTGTCATATGTCAGGATGGCCGAGTGGTCTAAGGCACCAGACTCAAGGTCACACCTTCCCTGCTTGGGAATTCTGGTCTCCAGTTGGAGGCGTGGGTTCAACTCCCACTTCTGAAATTAAAGTTTTAGGGCAAAGTTGTAAATCTGTTTTGAATTCTCTTACCCTGAGATTGAATGGCTGTAGTCTCCTTGTCCACAAACAAACATTTGTTATTCATTATTCCCTCATAGTAGTAGTAGTAGTAGTGGTGTGTTTACATGTTGTTTGCTGTGTGATGTTGTCTCTTCCTTTTTCAGGGCTATTCAACTACATCATGAAGAGGGCCGCAGTTTCAAGAGCCAAACACTCAGGGGCCGGACATCAAAATGTGGATGTTTCGTCAGAAAGTTCCAGCATGTACAGCTAGTTAACAACATGAAGAAGCTAACTAAATATGACATGAAGCTGCACTTTAGCTCAGCTGTGTTTGTTATGTGCTTTTGCTGCCACCTAGTGTCTACTTTTCAGTCTGTGCAGCAAAAGGATAGTGTCAGAAGTGGGATTTGAACCCACGCCTCCAACTGGAGACCAGAATCCCCAAGCAGGGAAGGTGTGACCTTGAGTCTGGCATTGCTCAAAAAATAATAATGTTGTTATGAATTACTGACCTATTGAAAGCTACAATTACTTCACATCAAATATTCTACTTTTGACAGAAAAGAACTATGTTTTGGGTTTTTTTTATGACAAAAAAGAACATACAAACAACCAAAAGTGGAATATTTGATGTGAAGTAATTGGAGCCTTCAATAGGTCAGTAATTTATATGACAGGATTTTAACAAAAAAAAGGAAAACAAATACTGTGTTGATGTTTTACTTATTTTATACTGCACAGACTTAAAAGTAGACACTAGAAAATATTTTTCTATGACAAATACATAATAAAAAAATAAAAATATATATATTTATACAAAAACTTATAATCGACACATGTATCTTAAGTTGATTTAGCGATTTAAAAGTTGAAAGTAAAAAAAAAATATATGACTTATTTTAACACTTTTATGAGTGGGACCCTTTTGGATCCCCGAGAATTTTAGTGTGATTTTTATTTATTTTGAAACTGTCATTAATCAAAAAATAATAAAGAATCAAAATCAATGTTGTTATAAATTACTGACCTATTGAAGGCTCCAATTACTTCACATCAAATATTCCACTTTTGGGGAAAATACTGCATATTTTTTATATTTGCCAGAAAAAACTAAGTTTTGGGGGGTTTTTTATGACAAAAAAGAACACACAAACTAACCATAATAAACCAAAATAAAACAATCACTCACTGTACAAAGTCTGCTCTCAGTTGTTGATGTGTTGCTTCTTAACTGTCAGGATGGCCGAGCGGTCTAAGGCGCCAGACTCAAGGTC
Source organism: Nerophis lumbriciformis (assembly GCF_033978685.3). Classification (NCBI taxonomy): domain Eukaryota; kingdom Metazoa; phylum Chordata; class Actinopteri; order Syngnathiformes; family Syngnathidae; genus Nerophis; species Nerophis lumbriciformis. The sequence goes on from NC_084553.2 coordinate 8,769,863, forward strand.
ACACCTTCCCTGCTTGGGAATTCTGGTCTCCAGTTGGAGGCGTGGGTTCAAATTCCACTTCTGACACTGACCTTTTGCTGCACAGACTGAAAAGTAGACACTAGGTGGCAGCAAAAGCACATAACAAACACAGCTGAGCTAAAGTGCAGCTTCATGTCATATTTAGTTAGCTTCTTCATGTTGTTAACTAGCTGCACACGCTGGAACTTTCTGACGAAACATCCACATTTTGATGTCCGGCCCCTAAGTGTTTGGCTCTTGAAACTGTGGCCCTCTTCATGATGTAGTTGAATAGCCCTGAAATAGGAAGAGACAACATCACATAGCAAACAACATGTAAACACACTACTACTACTACTACTACTACTATGAGGGAATAATGAATAACAAATGTCTGTTTGTGGACAAGGAGACTACAGCCATTCATAAGACAATTTAAAACGGATTTCAAACTTTGTCCTAAAACTTTATTGTCAGAAGTGGGATTTGAACCCACGCCTCCAACTGGAGACCAGAATTCCCAAGCAGGGAAGGTGTGACCTTGAGTCTGGCACCTTAGACCACTCGGCAATCCTGACATATAACAACTATTCACATGAATGACCTAGTAAACATGCAGCATCTACATGTTAGAGATTTTCCAAACTTTAACTTTGCCCCAAAAGTTCAATGTCAGAAGTGGGATTTGAACCCACGCCTCCAACTGGAGACCAGAATCCCCAAGCAGGGAAGGTGTGACCTTGAGTCTGGCGCCTTAGACCACTCGGCCATCCTGACAGTTATGAAGCAGTACATCAACAACTGAGAGCAGACTTTGTACAGTAAGTGATTGTTTTCTTTTGGTTCATTATGGTTGTTTGTATGTTCTTTTTTGTCATAAAAAACACCCCAAAACTTATTTTTTTCTGTCAAAAGTAGAATATTTGATGTGAAGTAATTGGAGCTTTCAATAGGTCAGTAATTCAAAACAACATTATTATTTTTTGAGCCATGACAGTTAAAAAAAATAAAAAAATAAAAAATTACACTAAAATTCTCGGGGATCCAAAAGGGTCCCACCCATAGAAGTGTTAAAATAAGTCATACATTATTTATTTTTTTAACTTTTAACATTTAAATATGTAGATCAAGTTCAGATCCATTTGTCGATTAAAAGTTGTTATCTATTTGTTTGTTTGTTTAATTCTTTTGATATCATTAAAAAAAAAAATTGTTATAGGAAACACACAAACTATGCTATATTTCCCCCTAAAAGTGGAATATTTGATGTGAAGTAATTGGAGCCTTCAATATGTCAATAATTTATAACAACATTAATTTTTATTAATTTCTTATTTTTTGAGCAATTAAAGTTTAAAATAATAAATACAAATCACACAAAAAATGACCGGGGATCCAAAGAGTCCCACTCATAAAAGTGTTAAAATAAGTCATACATTTTTTTTTTTAACTTTCAACTTTTAATTCTCTAAATCAACTTAAGTTCCATTTGTTGATTATAAGTTTTAGTAAATATATATATATATATATATATATATATATATATATATATATATATATATATATATATATATATACCTGTATATATATATATATATATATATATATATATATATATATATATATATATATATATATATATATATATATATATATATATATATATATATATATAATTATTTTTTTATTTTTTTATTTTATTTTTTGCCATAGGAAAAAAACGTTTTTTTATGGCAAACACATAAAATATGCAATATTTCCCCCTAAAAGTGGAATATTTAAACTATCATTGCTCAAAAAATAATAATGAATCATAATAAATGTTGTTATGAATTATTGAAATATTGAAGGCTCAATTTACTTCACATCAAATATTCCACTTTTAGGGGAAAATATTGAATATTTTTTATGTTTGCCAGAAAAAACTAAGTTTTGGGGGTTTTTTTATGACAAAAAAGAACATCAAAATCAAAATGTGATTTTAGGAATGTGTTCCCAATGTTTTAGGTGTTCTTTTTAATCTTAATCTCAAAAAGCACAGGATTTTAACAAAAAAAAGGAAAACAAATACTGTGTTGATGTTTTACTTATTTTATACTGCACAGACTTAAAAGTAGACACTCGACACTAGAAAATATTTTTCTATGACAAATATATAATTTAAAAAAAACTAAAAAATATACAAAACTTATAATCGACTAAATCTTAAGTTGATTTAGCTATTTAAAAGTTGAAAGTAAAAAAAAAAAAAGAATGACATATTCTAACACTTTTATGAGTGGGACCCTTTTGGATCCCCGAGAATTTTAGTGTGATTTTTTTTTTTTTTTTTTCAACTGTCATTGCTCAAAAAATAATAATGTTGTTATGAATTACTGACCTATTGAAAGCTCCAATTACTTCACATCAAATATTCCACATTTTGATGTCCGGCCCCTGAGTGTTTGGCTCTTGAAACTGTGGCCCTCTTCATGATGTAGTTGAATAGCCCTGAAATAGGAAGAGACAACATCACACAGCAAACAACATGTAAACACACTACCACTACTACTACTACTATGAGGGAATAATGAACAACAAATGTTTGTTTGTGGACAAGGAGACTACAGCCATTCAATCTCAGGGTAAGAGAATTCAAAACAGATTTCAAACTTTGTCCTAAAACTTTATTGTCAGAAGTGGAATTTGAACCCACGCCTCCAACTGGAGAACAGAATTCCCAAGCATGGAAGGTGCGACCTTGAGTCTGGCGCCTTAGACCACTCGGCCATCCTGACATATAGCAACTATTCACATGTATGACCTAGTAAACATGCAGCATCTACATGTTAGAGATTTTCCAAACTTTAACTTTGCCCCAAAAGTTCAATGTCAGAAGTGGGATTTGAACCCACGCCTCCAACTGGAGACCAGAATCCCCAAGAAGGGAAGGTGTGACCTTGAGTCTGGCGCCTTAGACCACTCGGCCATCCTGACAGTTAAGAAGCAGTACATCAACAACTGAGAGCAGACTTTGTACAGTAAGTGATTGTTTTATTTTGGTTTATTAGGGTTGTTTGTATGTTCTTTTTTGTCATAAAAACCCCCCCAAAACTTGGTTTTTTTCTGTCAAAAGTAGAATATTTGATAAGAAGTAATTGGAACTTTCAATAGGTCAGTAATTCATAACAACATTATTATTTTTTGAGCCATGACAGTTAAAAAAAATAAAAAAATAAAAAATTACACTAAAATTCTCGGGGATCCAAAAGGGTCCCACCCATACAAGTGTTAAAATAAGTCATACATTATTTATTTTTTTAACTTTTAACATTTAAATATGTAGATCAGGTTGAGATCCATTTGTCGATTAAAAGTTGTTATCTATTTTTTTGTTTGTTTAATTCTTTTGATATCATTAAAAAAAAAATTGTTATAGGAAACACACAAACAATGCAATATTTCCCCCTAAAAGTGGAATATTTGATGTGAAGTAATTGGAGCCTTCAATAGGTAAGTTATTTATAACAACATTAATTTTTATTGATTTCTTATTTTTTGAGCAATTAAAGTTTAAAATAACAAATAAAAATAACATTAAAATTATCGGGGATCCAAAGAGTCCCACTCATAACCTACTCAGTGGCCTAGTAGTTAGAGTGTCCCCCCTGAGATCGGTAGGTTGTGAGTTCAAATCCCGGCCGAGTCATACCAAAGACTATAAAAATGGGACCCATTACCTCCCTGCTTGGCACTCAGCATCAAGGGTTGGAATTGGGGGTTAAATCACCAAAAATGATTCCCGGGCGCGGCCACCGCTGCTGCCCACTGCTCCCCTCACCTCCCAGGGGGTGATCAAGGGTGATGGGTCAAATGCAGAGAATAATCTTGCCACACCTAGTGTGTGTGTGACAATCATTGGTACTTTAACTTTAACTTTAAAAGTGTTAAAATAAGTCATCCATTTTTTTTTTAACTTTCAACTTTTAAATCTCTAAATCAACTTAAGTTCCATTTGTTGATTATAAGTTTTAGTATATATATATATATATATATATATATATATATATATATATATATTTTTTTTTTTTTTTTTTTTTATTTATTTATTTTTTTATTTTATTTTTTTTTTGTCATAGAAAAAAAAGTTTTTTTTCCGGCAAACATAAAAAATATTCAATATTTTCCCCTAAAAGTGGAATATTTGATGTGAAGTAATCGGAGCCTTCAATATGTCAATAATTCATAACAACATTTATTATGATTCATTACTATTTTTTGAGCAATGATAGATTAAATATTCCACTTTTAGGGGGAAATATTGCATATTTTATGTGTTTGCCATAAAAAAACCTTTTTTTTCTATGACAAAAAAATAAATAAAAATAAAATAAAATTTTATATACACACACACATATATATATATATATATATATATATATATATATATATATATATATATATACTAAAACTTATAATCAACAAATGGATCTTAAGTTGATTTAGAGATTTAAAAGTTGAAAGTAAAAAAAAAAAAATGTATGAATTATTTTAACACTTTTATGAGTGGGACTTTTTGGATCCCCGATAATTTTAGTGTGATTTGTATTTATCATTTTAAACTTTAATTGCTCAAAAAATAAGAAATGAATACAAATTAATGTTGTTATAAATTATTGACATATTGAAGGCTCCAATTACTTCACATCAAATATTCCACTTTTAGGGGAACATATTGCATAGTTTGTGTGTTTGCTATAACAAAAATTTTTTTTAATGATAACAATAGAATTAAAAAAAAAAAAAAAAAGATAAAAACTTATAATCAACAAATGGATCTGAACTTGATCTACAGTACATATTTAAATGTTAAAAGTTAAAAAAAATAAATAATGTATTACTTATTTTAACACTTGTATGGGTGGGACCCTTTTGGATCCTCAAGAATTTTGGTGTAATTTTTATTATTTGTATTTTTTTTAACTGTCATTGCTCAAAAAATAATAATGTTGTTATGAATTACTGACCTATTGAAAGCTCCAATTACTTCACATCAAATATTCTACTTTTGACAGAAAAAAAATAAGTTTTGGTTTTTTTTTATGACAAATAAGAACATACAAACAACCATAGTAAACCAAAAGAAAACAATCACTAACTGTACAAAGTTTGCTCTCAGTTGCTGATGGGTATCTTCTCATATGTCAGGATGGCCGAGCGGTCTAAGGCGCCAGACTCAAGGTCACACCTTCCCTGCTTGGGGATTCTGGTCTCCAGTTGGAGGCGTGGGTTCAAATCCCACTTCTGACATTGTACTTTTGGGGCAAAGTTAAAGTTAGGAAAATCTCTAACATGTAGATGCTGCATGTTTACTAGGTCATATATGTATGTAGTTTTCATATGTCAGGATGGCCGAGTGGTCTAAGGCGCCAGACTCAAGGTCACACCTTCCCTGCTTGGGAATTCTGGTCTCCAGTTGGAGGCGTGGGTTCAAATCCCACTTCTGACAATAAAGTTTTAGGACAAAGTTTGAAATCTGTTTTGAATTGTCTTACCCTGAGATTGAATGGCTGTAGTCTCCTTGTCCACAAACAAACATTTGTTATTCATTATTCCCTCATAGTAGTAGTGGTAGTAGTAGTGTCTTTACATGTAGTTTGCTGTGTGATGTTGTCTTTTTCTATTTCAGGGCTATTCAACTACATCATGAAGAGGGCCACAGTTTCAAGAGCCAAACACTTAGGGGCCGGACATCAAAATGTGGATGTTTCGTCAGAAAGTTCCAGCGTGTGCAGCTAGTTAACAACATGAAGAAGCTAACTAAATATGACATGAAGCTGCACTTTAGCTCAGCTGTGTTTGTTATGTGCTTTTGCTGCCACCTAGTGTCTACTTTTCAGTCTGTGCAGCAAAAGGACAGTGTCAGAAGTGGGATTTGAACCCAAGCCTCCAACCGGAGACCAGAATTCCCAAGCAGGGAAGTTGTGACCTTGAGTCTGGCGCCTTAGATCGCTCGGCCATCCTGACAGTTAAGAAGCAACACATAGACAACTGAGATTAGACTTTGTACAGTAAGTGATTGTTTTATTTTGGTTTATTATGGTTAGTTTGTATCTTCTTTTTCATAAAAGTGTTAAAATAAGCCATACATTATTTATTTATTTAACTTTTAACATTTAAATCTCTAGATCAACTTCAGATCCATTTGTCGATTATAAGTTTTTATATATTTTTTGTTTGATTAATTCTATTTTTGTCATTAAAAACAAAAGTTGTTTATGGCAAACACACTAAATATTCGATATTTTCCACTAAAAGTGGAATATTTGATGTGAAGTAATTGGAGCCTTCAATAGGTCAATAATTTATAACAACATTGATTTTGTTCTTTATTATTTTTTGATTAATGACAGTTTAAAAAAAAATACACTAAAATTCTCGGGGATCCAAAAGGGTCCCACTCATAAAAGTGTTAAAATAAGTCATACATATTTTTTTTACTTTCAACTTTTAAATCGCTAAATCAACTTAAGATACATGTGTCGATTATATGTTTTTGTATATTTTTTTGATTTTTAAATTATATATTTATCATAGAAAGATATTTTCTAGTGTCGAGTGTCTACTTTTAAGTCTGTGCAGTATAAATTAAGTAAAACATCAACACAGTATTTGTTTTCCTTTTTTCCTTCAAACTATGCAATATTTCCCCCTAAAAGTGGAATATTCGATGTGAAGTAATTGGAGCCTTCAATAGGTCAATAAATCATAACAACATTAATTTGTATTCATTTCTTATTTTTTTAACAATTAAAGTTTAAAAAAATAAATAAAAATCGCACTAAAATTCTCGGGGATCCAAAAGAGTCCCACTCACAAAAGTGTTAAAATAAGTCATACATTTTTTTTTTTTACTTTCAACTTTAAGATCTCTAAATCAACTTAAGATCCATTTGTTGATTATAAGTTCCAGTATACATATATATATATATGTATATTTTTATTTTTTTATTTTTTTTTTGGCATAGAAAAAAAAGTTTTTTTATGGCAAACACATAAAATATGCAATATTTCCCCCTAAAAGTGGAATATTTAATCTATCATTGCTCAAAAAATAGTAATGAATCATAATAAATGTTATGAATTATTAAAATATTGAAGGCTACAATTACTTTACATCAAATATTCCACTTTAAGGGGAAAATATTGAATATTTTTTGTGTTTGCCGGAAAAAAATAAGTGTTTGCGTTTTTTTATGACAAAAAAGAACATACAAACTAACCATGATCAACCAAAATAAAACAATCACTTACTGTACAACGTCTGCTCTCAGTTGTTGATGGGCTTCTTCTCATATGTCAGGATGGCCGAGTGGTCTAAGGCGCCAGACTCAAGGTCACACCTTCCCCGCTTGGGGATTCTGGTCTCCAGTTGGAGGCGTGGGTTCAAATCCCACTTCTGACATTCACCTTTTGGGGCAAAGTTAAAGTTTGGAAAATAAGAGCAACTTCCTGTCATTTGTCAGAATTTCACCGTCTATTTCTTTGTGTTTGTTGTGTCCTAAAATACTTCAATTTGCAGCAGTTTTGACAGAAAGTTGTGTAAAAAGTTGCAATGATTTTGAAGCATATTTATTTTTTCATTAACTTTAAATCAAAATGTGATTTTAGGAATGTGTTCCCAATGTTTTAGGTGTTCTTTTTAACCTTAATCTCAAAAAAGCAAAGGATTTTAACAAAAAAAAGGAAAACAAATACTGTGTTGATGTTTTACTTAATTTATACTGCACAGACTTAAAAGTAGACACTCTACACTAGAAAATATTTTTCTATGACAAATATATAATTTAAAAAAAAAAATATATATATATAAAAACATATAATCGACACATGTATCTTAAGTTGATTTAGTGATTTAAAAGTTGAAAGTAAAAAAAATGTATGACTTATGAGTGGGACCCTTTTGGATCCCCAAGAATTTTAGTGTGATTTTTATTTATTTTTGAACTGTCATTGCTCAAAAAATAGAAAAAAATCAAAATCAATGTTGTTATAAATTATTGACCTATTGAAGGCTCCAATTACTTCACATCAAATATTTCCCTTTTGGGGAAAATACTGCATATTTTTTATATTTGCCAGAAAAAAACTAAGTTTTGGGGGGGGGGGGGGGGGGTTATGACAAAAAAGAACATACAAACTAACCATAATAAACCAAAATAAAACAATCACTTACTGTACAAAGACTGCTCTCAGTTGTGAATGTGTTGCTTCTTAACTGTCATGATGGCCGAGCGGTCTAAGGCGCCAGACTCAAGGTCACAACTTCCCTGCTTGGGAATTCTGGTCTCCGGTTGGAGGCGTGGGTTCGAATCCCACTTCTGACACTGTCCTTTTGCTGCACAGACTGAAAAGTAGACACTAGGTGGCAGCAAAAGCACATATCAAACACAGCTGAGCTAAAGTGCAGCTTCATGTCATATTTAGTTAGCTTCTTCATTTAACTAGCTGCACACGCTGGAACTTTCTGACGAAACATCCACATTTTGATGTCCGGCCCCTGAGTGTTTGGCTCTTGAAACTGTGGCCCTCTTCATGATGTAGTTGAATAGCCCTGAAAGAGGAAAAGACAACATCACACAGCAAACTACATGTAAACACACTACTACTACCACTACTACTATGAGGGAATAATGAATAACAAATGTTTGTTTGTGGACAAGGAGACTACAGCCATTCAATCTCAGGGTAAGACAATTCAAAACAGATTTCAAATTTTGTCCTAAAACTTTATTGTCAGAAGTGGGATTTGAACCCACGCCTCCAACTGGAGACCAGAATTCCCAAGCAGGGAAGGTGTGACCTTGAGTCTGGCAGCTTAGACCACTCAGCCATCCTGACATATGAAAACTTCATACATGTATGACCTAGTAAACATGCAGCATCTACATGTTAGAGATTTTCCAAACTTTAACTTTGCCCCAAAAGTACAATGTCAGAAGTGGGATTTGAACCCACGCCTCCAACTGGAGACCAGAATCCCCAAGCAGGGAAGGTGTGACCTTGAGTCTGGCGCCTTAGACCGCTCGGCCATCCTGACAGTTAAGAAGCTATACATCGACAACTGAGAGCAGACTTTGTACAGTAAGTGATTGTTTTCTTTTGGTTTACTATGGTTGTTTGTATGTTCTTTTTTGTCATAAAAAAAACCCAAAACTTAGTTATTTTCTGTCAAAAGTAGAATATTTGATGTGAAGTAATTGGAGCTTTCAATAGGTCAGTAATTCAAAACAACATTATTATTTTTTGAGCAATGACAGTTAAAAAAAATACAAATAAAAAAAATTACACCAAAATTCTCGAGGATCCAAAAGGGTCCCACCCATACAAGTGTTAAAATAAGTAATACATTATTATTATTTTTTTTACTTTTAACATTTAAATATGTACTGTAGATCAAGTTCAGATCCATTTGTTGATTATAAGTTTTTATCTTTTCTTTTTTTTTTTTTATTCTATTGTTATCATTAAAAAAATTTTTTGTTATAGCAAACACACAAAATATGCAATATGTTCCCCTAAAAGTGGAATATTTGATGTGAAGTAATTGGAGCCTTCAATATGTCAATAATTTATAACAACATTAATTTGTATTAATTTCTTATTTTTTGAGCAATTAAAGTTTAAAATGATAAATAAAAATCACACTAAAATTATCGGGGATCCAAAAAATCCCACTCATAAAAGTGTTAAAATAATTCATACATTTTTATTTTTTTTTTTTCAACTTTTAAATCTCTAAATCAACTTAAGATCCATTTGTTGATTATAAGTTTTAGTATATATATATATATATATATATATATATATATATATATATATATATATATATATATATATATATATATATATATATATATATATATATATATAACATTTTATTTTATTTTTATTTATTTTTTTGTCATAGAAAAAAAAGTTTTTTTATGGCAAACACATAAAATTTGCAATATTTCCCCCTAAAAGTGGAATATTTAATCTATCATTGCTCAAAAAATAGTAATGAATCATAATAAATGTTATGAATTATTGACATATTGAAGGCTCCAATTACTTCACATCAAATATTCCACTTTTAGGGGAAAATATTGAATATTTTTTATGTTTGCCGGAAAAAAATACGTTTTGGGGTTTTTTATGACAAAAAAGAACATACAAAGTAACCATGATCAACCAAAATAAAACAATCACTTACTGTACAAAGTCTGCTCTCAGTTGTTGATGGGTATCTTCTCATGTGTCAGGATGGCCGAGCGGTCTAAGGCGCCAGACTCAAGGTCACACCTTCCCTGCTTGGGGATTCTGGTCTCCAGTTGGAGGCGTGGGTTCAAATCCCACTTCTGACAACAAAGTTTTAGGGCAAAGTTTGAAAACTGTGTTGAATTCTCTTACCCTGAGATTGAATGGCTGTAGTCTCCTTGTCCACAAACAAACATTTGTTATTCATTATTCCCTCATAGTAGTAGTAGTAGTGGTAGTGTGTTTACATGTTGTTTGCTGTGTGATGTTGTCTCTTCCTATTTCTGGGCTATTCAACTACAACATGAAGAGGGCCGCAGTTTCAAGAGCCAAACACTTAGGGGCCGGACATCAAAATGTGGATGTTTTGTCAGAAAGTTCCAGCGTGTGCAGCTAGTTAACAACATGAAGAAGCTAACTAAATATGACATGAAGCTGCACTTTAGCTCAGCTGTGTTTGATATGTGTTTTTGCTGCCACCTAGTGTCTACTTTTCAGTCTGTGCAGCAAAAGGACAGTGTCAGAAGTGGGATTCGAAACCACGCCTCCAACCGGAGACCAGAATTCCCAAGCATGGAAGGTGTGACCTTGAGTCTGGCGCCTTAGACCGCTCGGCCATCATGACAGTCAAGAAGCAACACATTAACAACTGAGAGCAGTCTTTGTACAGTAAGTGATTGTTTTATTTTGGTTTATTATGGTTAGTTTGTATGTTCTTTTTTGTCATAACCCCCCCCCACCCCCCCCAAAACGTAGTTTTTTTCTGGCAAATATAAAAAATATGCAGTATTTTCCCCAAAAGGGAAATATTTGATGTGAAGTAATTGGAGCCTTCAATAGGTCAATAGTTTATAACAACATTGATTTTGATTCTTTTCTATTTTTTGAGCAATGACAGTTCAAAAATAAATAAAAATCACACTAAAATTCTTGGGGATCCAAAAGGGTCCCACTCATAAGTCATACATTTTTTTTTACTTTCAACTTTTAAATCGCTAAATCAACTTAAGAAACATGTGTCGATTATATGTTTTTGTATATATATATATATATTTTTTTTTTATTATATATTTATCATAGAAACATATTTTCTAGTGTCGAGTGTCTACTTTTAAGTCTGTGCAGTATAAATTAAGTAAAACATCAACACAGTATTTGTTCTCCTTTTTTTTGTTAAAATCCTTTGCTTTTTTGAGATTAAGGTTAAAAAGAACACCTAAAACATTGAGAACACATTCCTAAAATTACATTTTGATTTAAAGTTAATGAAAAAATAAATATGCTTCAAAATCATTGCAACTTTTTACACAATTTTCTGTCAAAACTGCTGCAAATTGAAGTATTTTAGTATACAACAAACACAAAGAAATAGACGGTGAAATTCTGACAAATGACAGGAAGTTGCTCTTATTTTCCAAACTTTAACTTTGCCCCAAAAGGTGAATGTCAGAAGTGGGATTTGAACCCACGCCTCCAACTGGAGACCAGAATTCCCAAGCAGGGAAGGTGTGACCTTGAGTCTGGCGCCTTAGACCACTCGGCCATCCTGACATATGAGAAGAAGCCCATCAACAACTGAGAGCAGACTTTGTACAGTAAGTGATTGTTTTATTTTGGTTTATCATGGTTAGTTTGTATGTTCTTTTTTGTCATAAAAAAACGCAAAAACTTTTTTTTTTCTCCGGCAAACATAAACAATATTCAATATTTTCCCCTTAAAGTGGAATATTTGATGTAAAGTAATTGGAGCCTTCAATATTTTAATAATTCATAACATTTATTATGATTCATTACTATTTTTTGAGCAATAAAAGATTAAATATTCCACTTTTAGGGGGAAATATTGTATATTTTATGTGTTTGCCATAAAAAAACTTTTTTTTCTATGCCAAAAAATAAATAAATAAAATAAAATAAATATATATATATATATGTTTACTGAAACTTATAATCAACAAATGGATCTTAAGTTGATTTAGAGATCTTAAAGTTGAAAGTAAAAAAAAAAAATGTATGACTTATTTTAACACTTTTATGAGTGGGACCCTTTTGGATCCCCGAGAATTTTAGTGCGATTTTTATTTATTTTTTAAAACTTTAATTGTTAAAAAAATAAGAAATGAATAAAAATTAATGTTGTTATGATTTATTGACCTATTGAAGGCTCCAATTACTTCACATCAAATATTCCACTTTTAGGGGGAAATATTGCATAGTTTGTGTGTTTGCTATAACAAACTATTCTTTTTAATGAAAACAATAGAATTAAACAAACAAAAAAATAGATAAAAACTTATAATCGACACATGGATCTGAACTTGATCTACATATTTAAATGTTAAAAGTTAAAAAAATAAAAATTGTTTGACTTATTTTAACACTTCTATGGGTGGGATCCTTTTTGATCCCTGAGAATTTTAGTGTGATTTTTTTTTTTTTTTTTAAACTGTCATTGCTCAAAAAATAATAATGTTGTTATGAATTACTGACCTATTGAAAGCTCCACTTACTTCACAACAAATATTCCACTTTTGACAGAAAAAAATAAGTTTTGGGTTTTTTTATGACAAAAAAGAACATACAAACAACCATAATAAACCAAAATAAAACAATCACTTACTGTACAAAGTCTGCTCTCAGTTGTTGATGGGCTTCTTCTCATATGTCAGGATGGCCGAGCGGTCTAAGGCGCCAGACTCAAGGTCACACCTTCCCTGCTTGGGGATTCTGGTTTCCAGTTGGAGGCATGGGTTCAAATCCCACTTCTGACAACAAAGTTTTAGGGCAAAGTTTGAAAACTGTTTTGAATTCTCTTACCCTGAGATTGAATGGCTGTAGTCTCCTTGTCCACAAACAAACATTTGTTATTCATTATTCCCTCATAGTAGTAGTAGTGGTAGTGTGTTTACATGTTGTTTGCTGTCTCTTCCTATTTCAGGGCTATTCAACTACATCATGAAGAGGGCCGCAGTTTCAAGAGCCAAACACTCAGGGGCCGGACATCGAAATGTGGATGTTTCGTCAGAAAGTTCCAGCGTGTGCAGCTAGTTAACAACATGAAGAAGCTAACTAAATATGACATGAAGCTGCACTTTAGCTCAGCTGTGTTTGTTTAGTGCTTTTGCTGCCACCTAGTGTCTACTTTTCAGTCTGTGATGCAAAAGGACAGTGTCAGAAGTGGGATTTGAACCCACGCCTCCAACTGGAGACCAGAATCCCCAAGCAGAGAAGGTGTGACCTTGAGTCTGGCGCCTTAGACCGCTCGGCCATCCTGACAGTTAAGATCCACCACATCAACAACTGAGAGCAGACTTTGTACAGTAAGTGATTGTTTTATCTTGGTTTATTATGGTTAGTTTGTATCTTCTTTTTTGTCATAAAAAACCCCCCAAAACTTATTTTTTTCTGGCAAATATAAAAAATATGCAGTATTTTCCCCAAAAGTGGAATATTTGATGTGAAGTAATTGGAGCCTTCAATAGGTCAATAATTTATAACAACATTGATTTTGATTCTTTATTATTTTTTGATTAATGACAGTTTAAAAATAAACAAAAATCACACTAAAATTATCGGGGATCCAAAAGGGTCCCACTCATAAAAGTGTTAAAATAAGTCATACATTATTTATTTATTTAACTTTTAACATTTAAATCTCTAGATCAACTTCAAATCTATTCGTCGATTATAAGTTTTTATATTTGTTTGTATTTTTTAAATTCTATTTTTGTCATCAAAAAAATATTTTTTTTACGGCAAACACACAAAATATGCAATATTTTCCCCCAAAAGTGGAATATTTGATGTGAAGTAATTGGAGCCTTCAATAGGTAAATAATTTATAACAACATTGATTTTGATTCATTATTATTTTTTGAGCAATGACAGTTAAAAAAAAAAAAAATCACACTAAAATTCTCGGGGATCGAAAAGGGTCCCACTCATAAAAGTGTTAAAATAAGTCATACATTATTTATTCATTTAACTTTTAACATTTAAATCTCTAGATCAACTTCAGATCTATTCGTCGATTATAAGTTTTTATATTTGTTTTTGTTTTTTAAATTCTATTTTTGTCATTAAAAAAATATTTTTTTTACGGCAAACACACAAAATATGCAATATTTTCCCCCCAAAAGTGGAATATTTGATGTGAAGTAATTGGACCCTTCAATAGGTCAATAATTTATAACAACATTGATTTTGATTCATTATTATTTTTTGAGCAATGACAGTTAAAAAAAAAAAAATCACACTAAAATTCTCGGGGATCCAAAAGGGTCCCACTTATAAAAGTGTTAAAATAAGTCATACATTATTTATTTATTTAACTTTTAACATTTAAATCTCTAGATCAACTTCAGATCTTTTTGTCGATTATAAGTTTTTATATTTGTTTTTGTTTTTTAAATTCTATTTTTGTCATTAAAAAAATATTTTTTTTACGGCAAACACACAAAATATGCAATATTTTCCCCTAAAAGTGGAATATTTGATGTGAAGTAATTGGAGCCTTCAATAGGTCAATAATTCATAACAACATTGATTTTGATTCATTATTATTTTTTGAGCAATGACAGTTTAAAAAAAAAAATCACACTAAAATTCTCGGGGATCCAAAAGGGTCCCACTCATAAAAGTGTTAAAATAAGTCATACATTATTTATTCATTTAACTTTTAACATTTAAATCTCTAGATCAACTTCAGATCTATTCGTCGATTATAAGTTTTTATATTTGTTTTTGTTTTTTAAATTCTATTTTTGTCATTAAAAAAATATTTTTTTTACGGCAAACACACAAAATATGCAATATTTTCCCCTAAAAGTGTAATATTTGATGTGAAGTAATTGGAGCCTTCAATAGGTCAATAATTCATAACAGCATTGGTTTTGATTCATTATTATTTTTTGAGCAATGACAGTTAAAAAAAAAAAAAAATCACACTAAAATTCTCGGGGATCGAAAAGGGTCCCACTCATAAAAGTGTTAAAATAAGTCATACATTATTTATTTATTTAACTTTTAACATTTAAATCTGTAGATCAACTTCAGATCTATTCGTCGATTATAAGTTTTTATATTTGTTTTTGTTTTTTAAATTCTATTTTTGTCATTAAAAAAATATTTTTTTTACGGCAAACACACAAAATATGCAATATTTTCCCCCCAAAAGTGGAATATTTGATGTGAAGTAATTGGAGCCTTCAATAGGTCAATAATTTATAACAACATTGATTTTGATTCATTATTATTTTTTGAGCAATGACAGTTAAAAAAAAAAAAATCACACTAAAATTTTCGGGGATCCAAAAGAGTCCCACTTATAAAAGTGTTAAAATAAGTCATACATTATTTATTTATTTAACTTTTAACATTTAAATCTCTAGATCAACTTCAGATCTTTTTGTCGATTATAAGTTTTTATATTTGTTTTTGTTTTTTAAATTCTATTTTTGTCATTAAAAAAATATTTTTTTTACGGCAAACACACAAAATATGCAATATTTTCCCCTAAAAGTGGAATATTTGATGTGAAGTAATTGGAGCCTTCAATAGGTCAATAATTCATAACAGCATTGGTTTTGATTCATTATTATTTTTTGAGCAATGACAGTTAAAAAAAAAAAAAAATCACACTAAAATTCTCGGGGATCCAAAAGGGTCCCACTCATAAAAGTGTTAAAATAAGTCATACATTATTTATTTATTTAACTTTTAACATTTAAATCTCTAGATCAACTTCAGATCTATTCGTCGATTATAAGTTTTTATATTTGTTTTTGTTTTTTAAATTCTATTTTTGTCATTAAAAAAATATTTTTTTTACGGCAAACACACAAAATATGCAATATTTTCCCCCCAAAAGTGTAATATTTGATGTGAAGTAATTGGAGCCTTCAATAGGTCAATAATTTATAACAACATTGATTTTGATTCATTATTATTTTTTGAGCAAAGACAGTTAAAAAAAAAAAATCACACTAAAATTCTCGGGGATCCAAAAGAGTCCCACTTATAAAAGTGTTAAAATAAGTCATACATTATTTATTTATTTAACTTTTAACATTTAAATCTCTAGATCAACTTCAGATCTTTTTGTCGATTATAAGTTTTTATATTTGTTTTTGTTTTTTAAATTCTATTTTTGTCATTAAAAAAACATTTTTTTTACGGCAAACACACAAAATATGCAATATTTTCCCCTAAAAGTGGAATATTTGATGTGAAGTAATTGGAGCCTTCAATAGGTCAATAATTCATAACAACATTGATTTTGATTCATTATTATTTTTTGAGCAATGACAGTTAAAAAAAAAAAATCACACTAAAATTCTCGGGGATCCAAAAGGGTCCCACTCATAAAAGTGTTAAAATAAGTCATACATTATTTATTCATTTAACTTTTAACATTTAAATCTCTAGATCAACTTCAGATCTATTCGTCGATTATAAGTTTTTATATTTGTTTTTGTTTTTTAAATTCTATTTTTGTCATTAAAAAAATATTTTTTTTACGGCAAACACACAAAATATGCAATATTTTCCCCTAAAAGTGTAATATTTGATGTGAAGTAATTGGAGCCTTCAATAGGTCAATAATTCATAACAGCATTGGTTTTGATTCATTATTATTTTTTGAGCAATGACAGTTAAAAAAAAAAAAAATCACACTAAAATTCTCGGGGATCGAAAAGGGTCCCACTCATAAAAGTGTTAAAATAAGTCATACATTATTTATTTATTTAACTTTTAACATTTAAATCTGTAGATCAACTTCAGATCTATTCGTCGATTATAAGTTTTTATATTTGTTTTTGTTTTTTAAATTCTATTTTTGTCATTAAAAAAATATTTTTTTTACGGCAAACACACAAAATATGCAATATTTTCCCCCCAAAAGTGGAATATTTGATGTGAAGTAATTGGAGCCTTCAATAGGTCAATAATTTATAACAACATTGATTTTGATTCATTATTATTTTTTGAGCAATGACAGTTAAAAAAAAAAAAATCACACTAAAATTTTCGGGGATCCAAAAGAGTCCCACTTATAAAAGTGTTAAAATAAGTCATACATTATTTATTTATTTAACTTTTAACATTTAAATCTCTAGATCAACTTCAGATCTTTTTGTCGATTATAAGTTTTTATATTTGTTTTTGTTTTTTAAATTCTATTTTTGTCATTAAAAAAATATTTTTTTTACGGCAAACACACAAAATATGCAATATTTTCCCCTAAAAGTGGAATATTTGATGTGAAGTAATTGGAGCCTTCAATAGGTCAATAATTCATAACAACATTGATTTTGATTCATTATTATTTTTTGAGCAATGACAGTTAAAAAAAAAAAATCACACTAAAATTCTCGGGGATCCAAAAGGGTCCCACTCATAAAAGTGTTAAAATAAGTCATACATTATTTATTCATTTAACTTTTAACATTTAAATCTCTAGATCAACTTCAGATCTATTCGTCGATTATAAGTTTTTATATTTGTTTTTGTTTTTTAAATTCTATTTTTGTCATTAAAAAAATATTTTTTTTACGGCAAACACACAAAATATGCAATATTTTCCCCTAAAAGTGTAATATTTGATGTGAAGTAATTGGAGCCTTCAATAGGTCAATAATTCATAACAGCATTGGTTTTGATTCATTATTATTTTTTGAGCAATGACAGTTAAAAAAAAAAAAATCACACTAAAATTCTCGGGGATCCAAAAGAGTCCCACTTATAAAAGTGTTAAAATAAGTCATACATTATTTATTTATTTAACTTTTAACATTTAAATCTCTAGATCAACTTCAGATCTTTTTGTCGATTATAAGTTTTTATATTTGTTTTTGTTTTTTAAATTCTATTTTTGTCATTAAAAAAATATTTTTTTTACGGCAAACACACAAAATATGCAATATTTTCCCCTAAAAGTGGAATATTTGATGTGAAGTAATTGGAGCCTTCAATAGGTCAATAATTCATAACAACATTGATTTTGATTCATTATTATTTTTTGAGCAATGACAGTTAAAAAAAAAAAATCACACTAAAATTCTCGGGGATCCAAAAGGGTCCCACTCATAAAAGTGTTAAAATAAGTCATACATTATTTATTCATTTAACTTTTAACATTTAAATCTCTAGATCAACTTCAGATCTATTCGTCGATTATAAGTTTTTATATTTGTTTTTGTTTTTTAAATTCTATTTTTGTCATTAAAAAAATCTTTTTTTACGGCAAACACACAAAATATGCAATATTTTCCCCTAAAAGTGGAATATTTGATGTGAAGTAATTGGAGCCTTCAATAGGTCAATAATTCATAACAGCATTGGTTTTGATTCATTATTATTTTTTGAGCAATGACAGTTAAAAAAAAAAAATCACACTAAAATTCTCGGGGATCCAAAAGGGTCCCACTCATAAAAGTGTTAAAATAAGTCATACATTATTTATTTATTTAACTTTTAACATTTAAATCTCTAGATCAACTTCAGATCTATTCGTGGATTATAAGTTTTTATATTTGTTTTTGTTTTTTAAATTCTATTTTTGTCATTAAAAAAATATTTTTTTTACGGCAAACACACAAAATATGCAATATTTTCCCCCCAAAAGTGGAATATTTGATGTGAAGTAATTGGAGCCTTCAATAGGTCAATAATTTATAACAGCATTGATTTTGATTCATTATTCTTTTTTGAGCAATGACAGTTAAAAAAAAAAAAAATCACACTAAAATTCTCGGGGATCCAAAAGGGTCCCACTTATAAAAGTGATAAAATAAGTCAAGTCAACTCCATCCATCCATCCATTAATTTTCTACCGCTTATTCCCTTTGGGGTCGCGGGGGGTGCTGGAGCCTATCTCAGCTACAATCGGGCGGAAGGCGGGGTACACCCTGGACAAGTCGCCACCTCATCGCAGGGCTCAAGTCAACTCATCATGCTTAATTTATTACAGCATTTGGGAAGCCTGTAGTTGATTTTTATTATGTAAATGTTATATTTTGTCATACATTTTTTTTCTTCCTTTCAGGTTTTTAATCTCCAGATCAACTTCAGATCCGTCAGTCGATTATAAGTTTTTAAAACATTTTTGTCAATTAAAAAAAAAAACCTAAAACTAATTTTTTTCTGGCAAACATAAAAAATATACAGTATTTCCCCCCAAAAGTGGAATATTTGATGTGAAGTAATTGGAGCCTTCAATAGGTCAATAATTCATAACAGCATTGATTTTGATTCATTATTCTTTTTTGAGCAATGACAGTTAAAAAAAAAAAAAAATCACACTAAAATTCTCGGGGATCGAAAAGGGTCCCACTCATAAAAGTGTTAAAATGAGTCATAAATTTTTTTTCTTCCTTTCAGGTTTTAAATCTCTATATCAACTTCAGATCCGTCCGTCGATTATACGTTTTTAAAACATTTTTGTCGATTAAAAAAAAACCCTAAAACAAATTTTTTTCTGGCTAACATAAAAAATATACAGTATTTCCCCCCAAAAGTGGAATATTTGATTTGAAGTAATTGGAGCCTTCAATAGGTCAATAAATCATAACAACATTGATTTTGATTCATTATTTTTTTTTCCAGCAATGACGGTTAAAAAAAAAAAAAAAAAATCACACTAAAATTCTCGAGGATCCGAAAGGGTCCCACTTATAAAAGTGTCAAAATAAGTCATACATTTTTTTTCTTCCTTTCAGGTTTTTAATCTCTAGATCAACTTCAGATCCGTCCGTCGATTATAAGTTTTAAAATTTTTTTTGTCAATTAAAAAAAAAACCTAAAACAAATTTTTTTCTGGCTAACATAAAAAATATACAGTATTTTCCCCCAAAAGTGGAATATTTGATTTGAAGTAATTGGAGCCTTCAATAGGTCAATAAATCATAACAACATTGATTTTGATTCATTATTTTTTTTTCCAGCAATGACGGTTAAAAAAAAAAAAAAAAAAATCACACTAAAATTCTCGAGGATCCGAAAGGGTCCCACTTATAAAAGTGTCAAAATAAGTCATACATTTTTTTTCTTCCTTTCAGGTTTTTAATCTCTAGATCAACTTCAGATCCGTCCGTCGATTATAAGTTTTAAAATTTTTTTTGTCAATTAAAAAAAAAACCTAAAACAAATTTTTTTCTGGCTAACATAAAAAATATACAGTATTTTCCCCCAAAAGTGGAATATTTGATTTGAAGTAATTGGAGCCTTCAATAGGTCAATAAATCATAACAACATTGATTTTGATTCATTGTTATTTTTTGAGCAATGACAGTTTAAAAAAAAATCACACTAAAATTATCGGGGATCCAAAAGGGTCCCACTCATAAAAGTGTTAAAATAAGTCAAACATTTTTTTTCTTCCTTTCAGGTTTTTAATCTCTAGATCAACTTCAGATCCGTCCGTCGATTATACGTTTTTAAAACATTTTTGTCAATTAAAAAAAAAAAACTAAAACTAATTTTTTTCTGGCAAACATAAAAAATATACAGTATTTCCCCCCAAAAGTGAAATATTTGATTTGAAGTAATTGGAGCCTTCAATAGGTCAATAAATCATAACAACATTGATTTTGATTCATTATTATTTTTTTCAGCAATGACGGTTACAAAAAAAAAAAAAAAAAAAATCACACTAAAATTCTCGGGGATCCGAAAGGGTCCCACTTATAAAAGTGTCAAAATAAGTCAAACATTTTTTTTCTTCCTTTCAGGTTTTTAATCTCTAGATCAACTTCAGATCCGTCCGTCGATTATAAGTTTAAAAAAAAAATTTGTCGATTAAAAAAAGGTCAATAAATCATAACAACATTGATTTTGATTCATTATTATTTTTTTCAGCAATGACGGTTTAAAAAAAAAAAAAAAAAAAAATCACACTAAAATTCCCTCAAAGGTCCCACTCATAAAAGTGTTCGGTACGCACACAAACAAAGGGCCACGGTACACACACAAACAAAGAGCCATAGTACACACACAAACAAAGGGCCACGGTGCACACACAAACAAAGAGCCATAGTACACACACAAACAAAGGGCCAAGGTACACACACAAACAAAGAGCCATAGTACACACACAAACAAAGAGCCACGGTGCACACACAAACAAAGAGCCATAGTACACACAAACAAAGGGCCAAGGTACACACACAAACAAAGAACCACAGTACACACACAAACAAAGGGCCAAGGTACACACACAAAAAAGGGCCAAGGTACACACACAAACAAAGAGCCACGGTGCACACACAAACAAAGAGCCATAGTACACACACAAACAAAGGGCCAAGGTACACACACAAACAAAGAGCCATAGTACACACACAAACAAAGAGCCACGGTGCACACACAAAAAGGGCCAAGGTACACACACAAACAAAGAGCCACAGTGCACACCCAAACAAAGAGCCACGGTGCACACACAAAAAAGGGCTAAGGTACACACACAAACAAAGAGCCACGGTGCACACACAAACAAAGAGCCATAGTACACACACAAACAAAGGGCCAAGGTACACACACAAACAAAGAACCACAGTACACACACAAACAAAGGGCCAAGGTACACACACAAACAAAGAACCACAGTACACACACAAACAAAGGGCCAAGGTACACACACAAACAAAGAGCCACAGTACACACACAAACAAAGAGCCATAGTACACATACAAACAAAGGGCCAAGGTACACACACAAACAAAGAGCCACAGTACACACACAAACAAAGAGCCACAGTACACACACAAAGAAAGAGCCACAGTGCACACACAAACAAATGAAAGTGTTCCTCCAGAAGGAGGTTCTATGTGCATGCAGTGTGTAAGATGTGCCCTCTAAAAAGCGTGGTTATTGCTTCACTTTTATCACAACTCTGCTCACACTTTAAATGAAACTCATTTCCAGTCCCTTAAAGGTCATCACATGATCTATGGCGGCTATTCACGAACCAAAGCATACTGTAAAAAAAAAAAAAAAAAAAAAAAACAATCAACCTTTCTTTATCTTTTCTTGCATAACGTCCACACTTGAAAAGAAGTCAAACTTTCCAGAAAAAAAAAGAAAAACAACCTTGTGGATTTATTGCTGTTCATCATTTTATTCCTTTCAACCTAAAAACTCTACTTCTCGCAATTATTATTATTATTATTATTTTTTTTTTTACAAAACCCAAAAACCAGTGAAGTTGTCACGTTGTGTAAATGGTAAATAAAAATAAAAACAATGATCTGCAAATCCTTTTCAACTTATATTCAATTGAATAGACTGCAAAGACAAGATATTTAACCTATTTTTTTGCAAATAATCATTAACTTAGAATTTAATGGCAGCAACACATTGCAAAAAAGTTGTCACAGGGACATTTTAACCCCTGTGTTACATGGCCTTTCCTTTTAACAATGTTTGGGAACTGAGGAGACACATTTTTGAAGCTTTTCAGGTGGAATTCTTTCCCATTCTTGCTTGATGTACAGCTTAAGTTGTTCAACAGTCCGTTGTGCTATTTTAGGCTTCATAATGCGCCACACATTTTCAACGGGAGACAGGTCTGGACTACAGGCAGGCCAGTCTAGTACCCGCACTCTTTTACTATGAAGCCACGCTGTTGTAACACGTGGCTTGGCGTCGTCTTGCTGAAATAAGCAGGGGCGTCCACGATAACGTTGCCTGGATGGCAACATATGTTGCTCCAAAACCTGTATGTACCTTTCAGCATTAATGGCGCCTTCACAGATGTGTAAGTTACCCATGTTTTGGGCACTAATACACCCCCATACCATCACACATACTGGCTTTTACACTTAGCCGGATGGTTCTTTTCCTCTTTGGTCCGGAGGACACGACGTCCACAGTTTCCAAAAACAATTTGAAATGTGGACTCGTCACTTTTTCCACTTTGTATCAGTCCATCTTGGATGAGCTCGGGCCCAGCGAAGCCGCCGGCGTTTCTGGGTGTTGTTGATAAATTGCTTTGGTTTTGCATAGTAGAGTTGTAACTTGCACTTACAGATGTAGCGACCAACTGTAGTTACTGACAGTGGTTTCCTGAAGTGTTCCTGAGCCCATGTGGTGATATCCTTTACACACTGATGTCGCTTTTTTGATGCAGTACCGCCTGAGGGATGGAAGGTCCGTAATATCATCGCTTACGTGCAGTGATTTTTCCAGATTCTCTGAACCTTTTGATGATATTACGGACCGTAGATGGTGAAATCCCTAATTTCCTTGTAATAGCTGATTGAGAAATGTTGTTCTTAAACACTATGTTCAGGTTTTTGTTGCCCCGTCCTTGTTTGTGAATGACTGAGCATTATACCCAATCATGGCACCCACCTGTTCCCAATTAGCCCGTTCACCTGTGGGGACGTTCCAAATAAGTGTTTGACGAGCGTTCCCCGACTTTCTCAGTCTTTTTTGCCACTTGTGCCAGCTATTTTGAAACATGTTGCAGGCATCAAATTCCGAATGAGCTTATATTTGCCAAAAATAACAAAGTTTTCCAGTTGGAACGTTAAATATCTTGTCTTTACAGTCTATTCAATTGAATATAAATTGAAAGGTATTATTCACCATTTACACAACGTTGTTTGTGTCTTAAACTGATTTCAGTGCACAACTAGAAGGCGACATAAGGACATCAGAAAGACTTTCCATGGCGGCCCGAGATGCATCCCAGCACAGCACCACACATTAGCCATTTATTTTATTTGCAGGCTGGAAAGCAAGAAGCAGGCAACAAATGCGTAACCTGCTGCGCTGCCACAGGCTCTGTGACAGCCAGGGTGGCAGACGGCTGGAGGAGGGGTGACACGTCGTCCGCTGCGACGTTCCGGCGTTTGGAGCCATCTGAACCCTCGGCTTACATCCATCCCAGCAGAGCGGCGCCGGTAGGGACGCGCACATGCACGCAGATACACAGAAAGAAACACTTTATATTTGGCAAGAACAAACAAGAAACCGTTTATTCTTTTTCCTGCGATATCCTGTGCCGAGCCCATCTTTGTGCTCTCTTCCACTTTTGTTATCAAAAAAAACAAAACATCTCGAGGTTATGTTGGGTAGCGAATATGTTAGTTAGTAGATTTGGCCAAAATGCTAAAAAAAATCCATCCATTTTTCTACCGCTTGTCCTTTTCGGGGTCAGCTGCATTCAGGCGGAAGGCGGGGTACACCCTGGACAAGTCGTCACCTCATCGCAGGGCCAACACAGATAGACAGACAACATTCCCACTCACATTCACACACTAGGGACCATTTAGTGTTGCCAATCAACCTATCCCCAGGTGCATGTCTTTGGAGGTGGGAGGAAGTCGGAGAACCCGGAGGGAACCCACGCAGTCACGGGGAGAACATGCAGACTCCACACAGAAAGATCCAGAGCTTGGGATTGAACTCAGGACTACTCAGGACCTTCGTATTGTGAGGCACACGCACTAACCCCTGCCACAGTGCTGCCCCGAAAACAATAAAAAAAAAAAAAAAAAAATTAAAAAAAATAAAAAAATAATTAAAATTAACATTAAAATACAAATACAATATAAATATATTTTTTTGTTTGTTTTTGTTTTGTTTGTTTTTGTTTCTTTGTCAATTTTGTATGAATATTTTTTTTAGCAAAAAAAAAAAACCAACCGAAAAAAACGCTTTTTTTTTTGTTGTTGTTGTTTTTTTTTTTGGTTTCTTTGTAAATTTTGTATGATTATATTTTTTAGCAAAAAAAAAACTAAACAAAAAAAACGTTTCATTTTTTTGGTTTGTTTTTTTGTTTTTTTTGTTTTTGTTTCTTTGTAAATTTTGTATGAATATTTTTTTTAGCAAAAATAAACAAACAAAAAAACGAATTATTTTTTGGTTTGTTTTTGTTTTTTTATGTTTTTGTTTCTTTGTAAATTTTGTATGAATATTTTTTTTAGCAAAAAAAACAAAAACAAAAACTTAATTTTTTTGTTTGTTTTTGTTTTTCTTTCTTTGTAAATTTTGTATGAATATTTTTTTAGCAAAAATAAAAAATACTTTATTATTATTTTTTGTTATTTTTTTTTGTAAATTTTGTATGAATATTTTTTTAGCAAAAAAAACGTATTATTTTTTTGGTTTGTTTTTGTTTTTTATTGTTTTTTTTGTTTTTGTTTCTTTGTAAATTTTGTATGAATATTTTTTTTAGCAAAACAAACAAACAAAAAAAAACGTATTATTTTTTTGGTTTGTTTTAGTTTTTTTGTAAATTTTGTTTGAATATCTTTCTGAGCAAAAAAAACAAAACAAAAACGTATAATTTTTTTGTTTTCTTCGTTTTTGTTTTTGTTTCTTTGTAAATTTTTTATGAATATTTTTTTAGAAAAAAAACAAAAAAACTTAGTATTTATTTATTTATTTATTTATGTTTTGTTATTTCTTGTGTGTAAATTTTGTATGAATATTTTTTTAGCAAAAACAAAACTTATTATTTTTTTGTTTTTTGTTTTTTTGTTTTTGTTTCTTTGTAAATTTTGTATGAATATTTTTTTTGGCAAAAAAACCCTTATTTTTTTTGTTTCATTTTTTTTTTTTTTGTTTCTTTGTAAATTTTTGTATGAATATTTTTTTTAGCAAAAAAAACAAAAAAACAGAAAAACGTATTATTTGTTTGTTTTTTTGTTGTTGTTTTTTTTCTTTGTAAATTTTGTATGAATATTTTGTATTGCAAAAAAACCCAATAAAACAAACATTATAATTTTTGTTTTTTTTGTTTTTTTGTTTTTGTTTTTGATTTTGTGTCTTTGTACATTTTGTATGAATGTTTTTTTTTCAGCAAAAAAAAAAAAAAAAAAATTTTTTTTTATTTTTTATCAATTTATTTATTTTTGCTAAAAAAAAATATTCATACAAAATTTACAAAGGGGCAACAAAAGAAACTATGACATTCCGGAGCAGATCTGGATAGCTATTTTATTGTTGTTTTAATTTGTGCATTGACCCACAAGATCCAGCAGATGGAGCCGGACTGAAAAACAACACTTTAACGGGCTATACCGCCAACTACAGGAGTGGAGTGGGATATGATTGCCTGGCTCAAGGTGTGTTATTGTTTTTGGCCATTTTTTTAGCTATTCCAAAATACACTTCCCAAATTAAATGCAATTAAAAGCAATTTACAGTATAAAATATGCGTGTCAAACTCAGAGTTATTTTTTTTTACTTTTGTAAATTTGACCTGGAGAACTATTCATTTCCAGAACACTCAATCCAATTATTAAAGCTGCGAGGAGCATTCAACCTGCCACCAAACGTTTCAGGAACGCAAACATGCTAAACTTAGCATGGCAACGGTTAGCACGTATCAAGTAGTAAGTTATATGACTCTCAGGCGTACGGTCGTAGTATTTTGCTAAAAATAATTAGCATGCTAACATGATCATGTTAGCATGCTAACTAACAGTTAGCACGTGTCAAGTACCAAGTTATATGACTCCGAGGCGTACGGCCGCAATACTAGCTAAAAAAAAGTTTGCATGCTAACATGACAATGTTGATATAAATGAGCCCATTTAAATTTGACGTTATGTTTTATTTATTAGAATTACAAGCTTTTATCGTCACTGCCTGTAAGAGTCATGAATCATTTTGATGTATTACCTGCAACTAAAATGGCGGTTGTCTTTAGAGAACTCCAAAACAGAATGGCGTCCGGATAAAACGTACACCTACTTCCGGTTTTAATTCCGGTTCAACCTAGCAGTTTAAAAAAAAGAAAAAAGTAGTATTGTTAAAACCCACTTTTGAAAACATTTGTATATATGTTGGTATATATGTATGTATGTATACATGCATATATGTATGTATATATATATATTGGTATATATGTATGTATGTATATATATATATATATATATATATATATATATATATATATATATATATATATATATATATATATATATATATATATATATATATATATATATATATATATATATATATATATATGTATATATGCTGTATATATATGTATATATACTGTATATATATATATGTATATATATGTATATATACTGTATATATATATATGTATATATGTATGTATATATGTTGGTATGTATGTATGTATACATATATGTATGTATGTATGTATATATTTATATGTATGTATATGTCTGTATATGTATGTATATATGTATGTATGTATGTATGTATATATATATATATATATATACTGTATATATATATGTATATATACTGTATATATATATGTATATATGTATGTATATATGTTGGTATGTATGTATGTATGCATATATGTATGTATGTATATATGTGTGTATATATATGTATATTTGTATGTCTATATACGCGTATGTATATACGTGTATGTATATGTATATATGTATGCATACATGTATGTATATATGTATTTATATATGTATGTATGTATATGTATTTATGTATGTATATATATTTATGTGTGTATATATGTATGTGTATGTATATACTGCATGTATATATATATATATATATATATATATATATATATATATGTATGTATGTATACAATACATGTATGTATATATGTACAGTATGTATCATGTGTGTATACATTTATGTATATATGTATGTATATGTATGTATATATGTATGTTTATGTATATATGTATGTATATGTATATATGCATGTATATTTATGTGTATATGTATACATACGTATGTATATATATATATATGTATTAATATATGTATGTATGTATATATATTTATGTATGTATATATATGTATGTGTGTATATATGTATGTATATGTATATACTGCATGTATATATATATATATATATGTACCGGTATGTATGTATACAATACATGTATGTATATATGTACAGTATGTATACATGTATGTATACATTTATGTATATATGTATGTATATGTATGTATATGTATGTATATATGTATGTTTATGTATATATGTATGTATATGTATATATGCATGTATATTTATGTGTATATGTATACATACGTATGTGTATATATATATATATATATATATATATATATATATGTACACACACACACACACACACACACACACACACACACACACACACACACACACATATATATATACAAAGTATATATATATATATATATATATATATATATATATATATATATATATATATATATATATATATATATATATATATATATATATATATATATATACAGTATGCATATGAATTAAAGATAAATGCTTCATTTGCTGACATGTTGTGCTGCTCTCATGAGCCAATCACTTTCAAAGTGCTTCCCAGCTTTAAAGTCCCCCCAAAATAAAACTAAAAAATCCTCCTCATTTGGAATGCAAGAGTGCGACTTCAGAGATGATTTGTGCGATGGAGCACGCTGGCTGGGATGTTGTTGTTGTTGTTGATGCAACACATTAAATCAAGCACCTAAATGTTTTATATTTCACTGCTGGCCAAGCGTGCTGCGAGTGCGAGTGCGAGCGCGAGTGCATCCATCTCCAGTCAACATTATCTCTGCAGCGTTGATGGCATGGAAGAGTTGCAGATGGCCTCGCGTCCCCAACTACACTCTGCAGGAGCGCCTTCACTCCCGCCATCTTTCTGTCTGCCCTCCGTCGCACAGCCTTGTGTTCGTGTCAGTCAATGTGTTGCTGTTGTCATGGCAGCCGCATCAATGTCCCATCATGCAACAGGCCGTGATGGACTCGCATCACGTCTTTGAACCGTGCACTTTTAGATTGCACATGTACAGAATAACACACGATTAGAACAAATAATTCAGCCGCACTTGGCAAAAAGCTGCATATCATGCACTGTCTTGACTTAATCATTGTTTTTACTACAAAGTATTACTTTCCACCATACATCATGTAAACAAGCAGTATATCATGCACTGTCTTGACTAAAGAATGGTATTTCTACTACAAAGTATGACTATTCACACATAGATCATGTAACAAAGCAGTATATCATGCACTGTCTTGACTAAATAGTTGTATTTCTACGACAAAAGTATGACTATCCACACATAGATCATGTAAAGAAGCAGTATATCATGCACTGTCTTTACGAAAACATTTTAATTCTACTACAAAGTATTACTTTCCACCATACATCATGTAAAGAAACAGTATATCACGCACTGTCTTGACTTAATAATTGTATTTATACTACAAAGTATGACTATCCACACACAGATCAAGTAAACAAGCAGTATATCATGCACTGTCTTGACTAAATTATTGCATTTCTACTACAAAGTATGGCTATCCACACATATATATGATCAAGAAGCAGTATATCATGCACTGTCTTGACTAAATAATTGTATTTCTATTACAAAGTATGACTATCCACACATAGATCAAGTAAACAAGCAGTATATCATGCACTGTCTTGACTAAATAATTGTATTTCTACTACAAAGTATGACTATCCACACATAGATCATGTAAAGAAGCAGTATATCATGCACGACAAAGTATGACTATCCACACATAGATCATGTAAAGAAGCAGTATATCATGCACTGTCTTTACGGAAACATTTTAATTCTACTACAAAGTATTACTTTCCACCATACATCATGTAAAGAAACAGTATATCATGCACTGTCTTCACTAAATTATTGTATTTCTACTACAAAAGTATGACTATCAACACATAGATCGTGTGACAAGGCAGTATGTCATGCACTGTCTTGACTTAATAATTGTATTTACTACAAATTATTAGTAAAGTATGACTATCCACACATACATCACGTAAAGAAGCAGTATATCATGCACTGTCTTGACTAAAGAACCGTATCTACTACAATTTATGACTATCCACACATAGATCAGGTAAAGAAGCAGTATATCATGCACTGTCTTGACTAAATTATTGTATTTCTACTACAAAAGAGTACTATCCACACATTCATGTAAACAAGCAGTATATCATGCACTGTATTGACTAAAGAATGGCATTTCTACTAAAAAAGTATGACTATCCACACATATATCATGTAAATACGCAGTATATCATGCACTCTCTTGATGAAAGAGTTGCGATTCTACAACAAATTACGACTATCCACACATTCACGTAAATAAGCAGTATATCATGCACTGTCTTGACTAAATTATGGTATTTCTACTACAAAGTATGACTATCCACACAAACATCACGTAAAGAAGCAGTATATCATGCACTGTCTTGACTAAAGAACTGTATCTACTACAATTTATGACTATCCACACATGGTTCATGTAAACAAGCAGTATATCATGCACTGTCTTGACTAAAGAATTGTGTTTCTACTACAAAGTATGGCTATCCACACAAAGATTATGATCAAGAAGCAGTATATCATGCATTGTCTTGACTAAAAAAATTGTAATTCTATTACAAAGTGTGACTATCCACACATACATCACGTAAAGAAGCAGTATATCATGCACTGTCTTGACTAAAAAAACTGTATCTACTACAATTTATGACTATCCACACATAGATCAGGTAAATAAGCAGTATATCAAGCACTGTCTTGACTAATTAATTGTGTTACTACTACAAAGTATGACTATCCACACATAGATCATGATCAAGAAGCAGTATATCATGCACTGTCATGACTAAATAATTGTATTTCTACTACAAATGAGGACTATCCACACATTCATGTAAACAAGCAGTATATCATGCACTGTCTATACTAAATAATTGTAATTGTACTACAAAATAAGACTTTCCACACATTCATGTAAAGAAGCAGTATATCATGCACTGTCTTGACTAAAGTATGGCATTTCTACCAAAAAAGTATGACTGCACACATAGATCATATAAATAAGCAGTATATCATGCACTCTCTTGATGAAAGAATTGCAATTCTACTACAAATTACGACTATCCACACATTCACGTAAATAAGCAGTATATCATGCACTGTCTTGACTAAATAATGGTATTTCTACTACAAAGTATGACTATCCACACATAAATCATGTTACAAAGCAGTATATCATGCACTGTCTTGACTAAAAAAATTGCAATTCTATTACAAAGTATGACTATCCACACACATCACGTAAAGAAGCAGTATATCATGCACTGTTTTGACTAAAAAACTGTATCTATTACAAAGTATGATTATCCACACATTCACGTAAATAAGCAGTATATCATGCACTGTCTTGACTAAATAATGGTATTTATACTACAAAGTATGACTATCCACACATAGATCATGACCAAGAAGCAGCATATCATGCATTGTCTTGACAATAGAATTGTTCCACCAACGCACGTCAACTAAGAAGCAGCATATCATGCGTTGTCTTGACTCAAATAATACATATTTTCCCCCCTTCTACTGAAGTAGAGTTATGAACACGGTATATGACGTAACGCAGCATATCATGCACCGTCTTGACTAAGAATTCTTATTCTTAACTAGCCACATGTGAAACATGTCATGTGACGTGGAGCAGCATACCATGCACTGTCCTGACTACATATGATAATCCTATTTGCATTCTATCACAGTGCAACAGTACTGTACAGCGTTTGACGGGACATAAAGCAGCATATCATACACCGTCCTGAATATAATCACATCTTACTGCTCCTTCAATAGCTCAGATGTTTTTTTTTTTTATCGGGTCAAAATTAATCTCAACTTTGAGGAATAATCCCCCCCACCTTGACCATAAACGCTAAAGCCAGCTGCTCGCTCATAGCAGGCCTGGGAAATAATATTTTACCCCGCGGAGATCCTGCGGAATGATCGTCAGCTGAATCGACTTTACCTGCCAGAAAATTTGTGTGACAGTTTTTAATCACGCTCACGTACATAAATGGAGTCAACGTTGACAAAATGCATGACGTTTTTCATTCTAAAGTCTGGATCGAGTACGGAATTCATATCAACCAGGGGTGTCCAAACTAATGCAGCCCAACAACGTCTTCAATTCAATTTTGATAGTGTTGTCATTATGTTGCCATCTAGTGGACAACGTAGGTAATTATATGCTATACATTGAAGTGCGCAGCATTTAAATGTATCAATGCAAACAACCTTCCCTAGTCATAGTAGGGCGGAAACAAATCCAACCAACACAAAATGGTCAAACATAACACAACCTGCTCACTGAACTTTGTGGACATTAAAAAAAACAAACGTCCATGATCTTAATAAAGAATCTCATCCAGTGGGAGATTAAATTACTTTTCATAGTCTGACAAATTTGATGCTGTCATTATGTGGACAACGTGGGTAATTAGGTCAATGGCCACTGAGTATCTAATGTAAAAGTGCTATATAAATCTAATCCATTACTATTATTATTATTGTGATTATTCAAGTGTGCAGTATATACCTATATGACCCAATGCAAACAACCTTCCCTAGTCATGGTGCAAAAATAAATAAATAAATAAATCCAACCAACACAAAATGTCAACACACATGGTCAAACATAACACAACCTGCTCACTGAACTTTGTGGATATTAAAAATAAAAACGTCCATGAATCTCATCCAGTGGGAGATTAAATAAATTTTGATAGTCTGACGAATTTGATGCTGTCATTATGTCGCCTTCTAGTGGACAATGCGGATAATTAGGTCAATGACCACTGAGTATCTAATGGAAAAGCGCTATATAAATCTAATCCATTACTGGTATTATTATTATTATTAAGTGCGCCATATT
Organism: Nerophis lumbriciformis; assembly: GCF_033978685.3. Classification (NCBI taxonomy): domain Eukaryota; kingdom Metazoa; phylum Chordata; class Actinopteri; order Syngnathiformes; family Syngnathidae; genus Nerophis; species Nerophis lumbriciformis. The sequence goes on from NC_084553.2 coordinate 8,802,852, forward strand.
TACCTATATGACCCAATGCAAACAACCTTCCCTAGTCATGGTGCAAAAATAAACAAAATATCCAATCTACACAAAATGTCAAACATAACACAACCTGCTCACTGAACTTTGTGGACATAAAAAAAAAAAAAACGTCCATGATCTTAATAAAGAATCTCATCCAGTGGGAGATTCAATTAATTTTGATAGTCTGACAAATTTGATGCTGTCATTATGTCCCCTTCTAGTGGACAACGCGGATAATTAGGTCATTGACCACTCAGTATCTAATGGAAAAGCGCTATATAAATCTAATCCATTACTGGTATTATTATTATTATTATTATTAAGTGCGCCGTATTTACCTATACGACCCAATACAAACAACCTTCCCTAGTCATGATGCAAAAATAAACAAAATATCCAATCTACACAAAATGTCAAACATAACACAACCTGCTCACTGAACTTTGTGGACATAAAAAAAAAAAACACGTCCATGACCTTAATAAAGAATCTCATCCAGTGGGAGATTAAATTAATTTTGATAGTCTGACAAATTTGATGCTGTCATTATGTGGACAACGTGGGTAATTAGGTCAATGGCCACTGAGTATCTAATGTAAAAGTGCTATATAAATCTAATCCATTACTATTATTATTATTGTGATTATTCAAGTGCGCAGTATATACCTGTATGACCCAATGCAAACAACCTTCCCTAGTCATGGTGCAAAAAAAATAAATACAAAATCCAACCAAAACAAAATGTCAACACACATGGTCAAACATAACAAAACCTGCTCACTGAACTTTGTGGACATTAAAAATAAAAACGTCCATGAATCTCATCCAGTGGGAGATTACATTAATTTTGATAGTCTGACAAATTTGATGTTGTCATTATGTCGCCTTCTAGTGGACAACGCGGATAATTAGGTCAATGACCACTGAGTATCTAATGGAAAAGCGCTATATAAATCTAATCCATTACTGGTATTATTATTATTATTATTAAGTGCGCCATATTTACCTATATGACCCAATGCAAACAACCTTCCCTAGTCATGGTGAAAAAATAAACAAAATATCCAATCTACACAAAATGTCAAACATAACACAACCTGCTCACTGAACGTTGTGGACATTAAAAAAAAAACCGTCCATGATCTTAATAAAGAATCTCATCCAGTGGGATATTAAATTAATTTTGATAGTCTGACAAATTTGATGCTGTCATTATGTGGACAACGTGGGTAATTAGGTCAATGGCCACTGAGTATCTAATGTAAAAGTGCTATATAAATCTAATCCATTACTATTATTATTATTGTGATTATTCAAGTGCGCAGTATATACCTGTATGACCCAATGCAAACAACCTTCCCTAGTCATGGTGCAAAAAAAAAATAAATACAAAATCCAACCAAAACAAAATGTCAACACACATGGTCAAACATAACAAAACCTGCTCACTGAACTTTGTGGACATTAAAAATAAAAACGTCCATGAATCTCATCCAGTGGGAGATTACATTAATTTTGATAGTCTGACAAATTTGATGTTGTCATTATGTCGCCTTCTAGTGGACAACGCGGATAATTAGGTCAATGACCACTGAGTATCTAATGGAAAAGCGCTATATAAATCTAATCCATTACTGGTATTATTATTATTATTATTAAGTGCGCCATATTTACCTATATGACCCAATGCAAACAACCTTCCCTAGTCATGGTGAAAAAATAAACAAAATATCCAATCTACACAAAATGTCAAACATAACACAACCTGCTCACTGAACGTTGTGGACATTAAAAAAAAACCGTCCATGATCTTAATAAAGAATCTCATCCAGTGGGAGATTAAATTAATTTTGATAGTCTGACAAATTTGATGCTGTCATTATGTGGACAACGTGGGTAATTAGGTCAATGGCCACTGAGTATCTAATGTAAAAGTGCTATATAAATCTAATCCATTACTATTATTATTATTGTGATTATTCAAGTGTGCAGTATATACATATATGACCCAATGCAAACAACCTTCCCTAGTCATGGTGCAAAAAAATAAAAATAAAAAATCCAACCAACACAAAATGTCAACACACATGGTCAAACATAACACAACCTGCTCACTGAACTTTGTGGATATTAAAAATAAAAACGTCCATGAATCTCATCCAGTGGGAGATTCAATTAATTTTGATAGTCTGACAAATTTGATGCTGTCATTATGTCCCCTTCTAGTGGACAACGCGGATAATTAGGTCATTGACCACTCAGTATCTAATGGAAAAGCGCTATATAAATCTAATCCATTACTGGTATTATTATTATTATTAAGTGCGCCGTATTCACCTATATGACCCAATGCAAACAACCTTCCCTAGTCATGATGCAAAAATAAACAAAATATCCAATCTACACAAAATGTCAAACATAACACAACCTGCTCACTGAACGTTGTGGACATTAAAAAAAAAACCGTCCATGATCTTAATAAAGAATCTCATCCAGTGGGATATTAAATTAATTTTGATAGTCTGACAAATTTGATGCTGTCATTATGTGGACAACGTGGGTAATTAGGTCAATGGCCACTGAGTATCTAATGTAAAAGTGCTATATAAATCTAATCCATTACTATTATTATTATTGTGATTATTCAAGTGCGCAGTATATACCTATATGACCCAATGCAAACAACCTTCCCTAGTCATGGTGCAAAAAATATTTAAAAAATCCAACCAAAATAAAATGTCAACACACATGGTCAAACATAACACAACCTGCTCACTGAACTTTGTGGACATTAAAAATAAAAACGTCCATGAATCTCATCCAGTGGGAGATTAAATTAATTTTGATAGTCTGACGAATTTGATGCTGTCATTATGTCGCCTTCTAGTGGACAACGCGGATAATTAGGTCAATGACCACTGAGTATCTAATGGAAAAGCGCTATATAAATCTAATCCATTACTGGTGTTATTATTATTATTATTATTAAGTGCGCCATATTTACCTATATGACCCGATGCAAACAACCTTCCCTAGTCATGATGCAAAAATAAAAAAAATATCCAATCTACACAAAATGTCAAACATAACACAACCTGCTCACTGAACTTTGTGGACATAAAAAAAACCCGTCCATGATCTTAATAAAGAAACTCATCCAGAACTATCAAAATTAATTTTGATAGTCTGACAAATTTGATGCTGCCATTATGTGGACAACGTGGGTAATTAGGTCAATGGCCACTGAGTATCTAATAGAAAAGCGTTATATACATCTAATCCATTACTGGTATTATTATTATTATTAAAGTGCACATTATTTACCTGCATGACCCAATGCAAACAACCTTCCATAGTCATGGTGCAAAAATAGAAAAAATATCCAACCAACACAAAATGTCAACACACATGGTCAAGCATAACACAACCTGCTCACTAACTTTGTGGACTTTTAAAAAAAACAACGTTTATGAATAAGGAGTCTCATCCGCTGGGAGATTAAATTCATTTTGACAGCCTGACAAATTTGATGTTGTCATTATGTCGCCTTCTAGTGGACAACATGGGTAATTAGGTCAATGGCCACTGAGTATCTAATAGAAAAGCGCTATATACATCTAATCCATTACTGGTATTATTATTATTATTATTAAAGTGCGCATTATTTACCTGTATGACCCAATGCAAACAACCTTCCCTAGTCATGATGCAAAAATAAACAAAATATCCAATATACACAAAATGACAACACACATGGTCAATTTTCCATAACACAACCTGCTCACTAAACTTTGTGGACATAAAAAAAAAAGTCCATGAGCTTTTAATAAGGAATCTCATCCGCTGGGAGATTCAATTACTTTTGATAGTCTGACAAATTTTATGCTGTCATTATGTCACCATCTAGTGGACAACGTGGGTAATTAGGTCAATGACCACTGAGTATCTAATAGAAAAGCGCTATATAAATCGAATCCATTATTATTATTATTATTGTTATTAAAGTGCGCAGTATATGTGACCCAATGCAAACAACCTTCCCTAGTCATGGTGCAAAAAAAATAATACAAATATGGGAATGTGAATTTGTACTCAAAAAAGAAAGGAACATTTGTTGTCCCAACTAAGAGGAATGTTTTGAAGGTGGAATGGTCGGGAACGGTTGAAAAATGTGGACTGTGAAAACTTTCCAGGAAGAGGTGAAAATAGGGCTTTTGAAAAACCGGGGAAATTCTGGGAATTCCTGGAATTATCTTTGAACTTTGAAAATGGTAGTTGGATTGTCCAAAGTGAGTGGAGTGTGTGGATGGTGGAACGGTTCCAATCGGATGAGAAATGTGGGAATAGGCCCCATTCGTTTTCAATGGGAAAAATGTCCCGGAAAACCGGGAATTCTGGGCTGGGGTCTCCGGCAAACTTTTGCTGCGGGATATTAATAATAAATAGCTGATTTTTTAATAATTTTTTTTATAATTGTGTGAATGCTTGGGCATACACATGATTAGAAATACTGGCGAGGATCAAAAGCTTTTTAAAACATTCAGCTATTTCAGCAACACACACACACACACACACACACACACACACACACACACACACACACACACACACACACACACACACACACTAGTGTTGGCCAACACGCACCAGCTCACACTGTTTCTGGCAGACAGACCTCCGGCCTGCGGGTCCGCTCCTCCCTTCGCCGGATCAGCCACCTCCTTGGCATCAGTCGGCTCCTTCCCCTTCCCCGGGAGCTGTCAATCCCAGGCAGACCGGGGAGCGGGTGTGCTGGTGCGGATGACAAGTGTGTGTGTGTGTGTGTGGGAAATGTCAATGGACAGCATGAGGGGTTAAGGTCAGATCCTACTGTGCAGTAAGACGGCATCACGTCAGGATGGCGACCCCTTCACTGACCCCGACGTCTTCCTCCACCAGTCACACCCCCCTCCTTTCTCTCTCCCTCTCCCTTCTTTGTGGTTGCTGGACCGGAGCGTCGTCCCCCATTCGGGTCAGCGGAATCATACGGTGCGAAGGCCGGAACAAATCCCGGGATGGCCGAGGCAGCGGGGCAGTAAAAGGCAAATGATCCATTGATCGGTTGGCAGTAGTCTGTGAAGGTCCCCTTCCAAAGACCGTTCAGATGGCCGTCAATGGTCCCCCAGGGATTTCCGAAGCTGTTACACGTTGGCAGCCGCTCCCCCTGGGGACTGCCCGGCACAGACGCCCCACACCCCCAAACATCTGGCAGGAGTGTCGGAAAGTCAAGGTCTCGTCCGGAGAGAACGGACGCGGAGCTTTTATCGTTAACTGAGCCGGGAGAGGCGCTCCCAAGGAGGACGGCATTGGACCTGGATCCCCCTCAAAGTGCTTCGCTGCCATTTTGGAGATGATAAAAGGGCTGACAGGAAGTCCGGGGGGAGAGAGTCAATATGGCACACATGATGGCGGAGGGGGAAAAAAATGCGGAAAAGAGCGGCGGTCCTGGTGGGAACCCAACATGAAATTCAAGGACTCAAGGAACTTTATTTTCATAGCACATACGTGCCAACCCTCCCGAATTTTCCGAGAGACTCCCGAAATTCAACGCCTCTCCCCAAAACCTCCCGGGACAAATATTCTCCCGAAAATCTCCCGATTTTCAAGCGGAACTGGAAGCCACGCCCCCTCCAGCTCCATGCGGACCTGATTGAAGACAGCCTTTTTTCATGACAGGAGGACAACAGGGTGACAAGAACTAAATCATCCAGACTAGAGATCAATTGTATTATTATGTTTATTTTACCAAAAAATAAATATATTTATTAATTTAAAAAACTAAATAAAACTAAATACATTGTTACTATATTTTGCTTAAAACATCAAAATGAATTGTATTTTTATTTGTATTTTTTTGTGACTCCTTATTACATCCAGCCATAGAATTATACATTGAAATAAACATATTTGAAATAATTGATTTTAAATTATCATAATAATTCATTTAAAATGACCATATTTAATTATTAAAATAATTGCTTGTTTATCAACAACTTTAGCATTTTATTCATTACATTTTGAAACTCTCAGAAGCCAAGTTATGTTATATTCCTTAAGATTTATTTATGCAAGTTTGAAGTATCAATTATCTAAACACAGTTTTGTTTGCATATTTTCAGGATGTAGATATCTCTCTCTCTCTCTCTCTATATATATATATATATATATATATATATATATATATATATATATATATATATATATATATATATATATATATATATATATATATATATATATATATATATATATATGTATATATACATATATATATATATATATACATATATATATATATATATATATATATATATATATATATATATATATATATATATATATATATATATACACATATATATATATATATATATATATATATATATATATATATATATATATATATATATATATATATATATATATATACATATATATATATATATATATATATATATATATATATATATATATATATGTATGAAATACTTGACTTGGTGAATTCTAGCTGTCAATATACTCCTCCCCTCTTAACCACGCCCCCAACCACGCCCCTCCCCACCCCCGACCACGCCCCCACCCCCCACCTCCCGAAATCGGAGGTCTCAAGGTTGGCAAGTATGTCATAGCAGCAGATCAAGGATCAGAACCGGTACCGGGACTCTACAGTAGGTCTGGAGTGAAGAATGCACTACTACGATGTTTCGTCAACGTGAAGACGCGACAAGTCCGAAAGAGATTCATCGGTATTATCTGCTCACATATGCTCCCCGGTGGTTGTTTGAGCAAACTGCAGGAAGTCCCGGATAAAATAACCCATTCATACTCCTTAATGCGTCAGTCACACGCAGGGTTCTCACAGGAATGAGGCAACAACTAATCCAGACCTACTAGATACCAGCTGTGAATCTTTGGGCACCACATGATTTGATTTGATTCGATTCTTGGGGATAATGATTCGATTCAGAATCGATTTTCTATTAAAAAATCAATACTTTTGTAATAAGTGCCAGTTCTATGATTAACTACATTCCTCCATGAATGAAAACAAACAGCTCTGATAAATGTTCATATTATTAGGACAGATATATAAAGAATAAATACTTTTAAAAAACTATTTTTTTTTTTTTCTGTTTTTAAATAAAAAAATTGAATCGCTCCAAATAAGAATCGCGATTCAATAAAAAAAAATTTTTTTTCTTTTGTGTCTGTTAAAAAACATGAATTGTTTAGTAATAAAAATCAAATTTACCTTGATGTAACATTTAAAACAAATAGCTTACTTTAACTGTGCTGTATGAAAAGGCTGAACGGACAAAAGAACAAACAAAAGAACAAAAAAAGTTTTGTTGTTAATGAACGAATGAACCAACAAATGAACGTATGAATGAACAAATGAACAAAAAGAACACTAAAACAAAAGAGTTACATTACTAATAAACAAATGAACCAACAAATGAACAGACAAACGACTGAGCAAAAGAAGACACAAACAAGAGTTATGTTGCTAATGAACGAATGAACCAACAAATGAATGAACGAATGAACCAAAGAACACAAAAAACAAAAGAGTTACGTTACTAATAAAAAAATGAACCAACAAATGAACAAACAAACGACTGAGCAAAAGAACACAAAAACAAGTTATGTTGCTAATAAAACAACAAATGAACGAATGAATGAATGAATGAGCAAAAGAACAAAAAGCTGAACGAACAAAACAACAAATGAACAAACACAAATTTTTTGTTATTAATGAACGAATGAACCAACAAATGAATGTATGAATGAACGAATGAACAAAAGGACACAAAAACAAAAGAGTTACGTTACTAATAAACAAATGAACCAACAAATGAACAAATGAATGACTGAACGAGTGAGCAAAAGAACACAAAAACAAGAGTTATGTTGCTAATAAACAAATGAACCAACAAATGAACAAACGAATGAATGAACGAGTGAGCAAAAGAACACAAAAACAAGAGTAATGTTGCTAATGAACAAATGAACTAACAAATGAATGAATGAATGAGCAAAAGTACAAAAGGCTGAACGAACAAAACAAATGTACGAACAAAAACGTTTTGTTGTTAATGAACGAATGAACCAACAAATGAACATATAAATGAACGAATGAACAAAATAACACACAAACCAAAGAGTTACGTTACTAATAAACAAATGAACCAACAAATGAACAGACAAACGACTGAGCAAAAGAAGACACAAACAAGAGTTATGTTGCTAATGAACGAATGAACCAACAAATGAACAAATCAATGAACGAATGAACCAAAGAACACAAAAAACAAAAGAGTTACGTTACTAATAAAAAAATGAACCAACAAATGAACAAACAAATGACTGAGCAAAAGAACACAAAAACAAATTATGTTGCTAATGAACCAACAAATGAACGAATGAATGAATGAATGAGCAAAAGAACAAAAACTGAACGAACAAAACAACAAATGAACAAACACAAATTTTTTGTTGTTAATGAACGAATGAACCAACAAATGAATGTATGAATAAACGAATGAACAGACAAACGACTGAGCAAAAGAAGACACAAACAAGAGTTATGTTGCTAATGAACGAATTAACCAACAAATGAACAAATGAATGAACGAATGAACCAAAGAACACAAAAAACAAAAGAGTTACGTTACTAATAAAAAAATGAACCAACAAATGAACAAACAAACGACTGAGCAAAAGAACACAAAAACAAGTTATGTTGCTAATGAACCAACAAATGAACGAATGAATGAATGAATGAGCAAAAGAACGAAAAGCTGAACGAACAAAACAACAAATGAACAAACACAAATTTTTAGTTGTTAATGAACGAATGAACCAACAAATGAATGTATGAATGAACGAATGAACAAAAGGACACAAAAACAAGAGTTGTGTTACTAATCAACAAATGAACCAACAAATGAACAAATGAATGACTGAACGAGTGAGCAAAAGAACACAAAAACAAGAGTTATGTTGCTAATAAACAAATGAACCAACAAATGAACAAACGAATGAATGAACGAGTGAGCAAAAGAACACAAAAACAAGAGTAATGTTGCTAATGAACAAATGAACTAACAAATGAATGAATGAATGAGCAAAAGTACAAAAGGCTGAACGAACAAAACAACAAATGTACGAACAAAAACGTTTTGTTGTTAATGAACGAATGAACCAACAAATGAACGTATAAATGAACGAATGAACAAAATAACACACAAACCAAAGAGTTACGTTACTAATAAACAAATGAACCAACAAATGAACAGACAAACGACTGAGCAAAAGAAGACACAAACAAGAGTTATGTTGCTAATGAACGAATGAACCAACAAATGAACAAATCAATGAACGAATGAACCAAAGAACACAAAAAACAAAAGAGTTACGTTACTAATAAAAAAATGAACCAACAAATGAACAAACAAACGACTGAGCAAAAGAACACAAAAACAAGTTATGTTGCAAATGAACCAACAAATGAACGAATGAATGAATGAATGAGCAAAAGAACGAAAAGCTGAACGAACAAAACAACAAATGAACAAACACAAATTCTTTGTTGTTAATGAACGAATGAACCAACAAATGAATGTATGAATAAACGAATGAACAAAAGGACACAAAAACAAGAGTTGTGTTATGAATAAACAAATGAACCAACAAATGAACAAATGAATGACTGAACGAGTGAGCAAAAGAACACAAAAACAAGAGTTATGTTGCTAATAAACAAATGAACCAACAAATGGTCAAACGAATGAATGAACGAGTGAGCAAAAGAACACAAAAACAAGAGTAATGTTGCTAATGAACAAATGAACTAACAAATGAATGAATGAATGAGAAAAAGTACAAAAGGCTGAACGAACAAAATAACAAATGAACAAACACACATTTTTTGTTGTTAATGAACGAATGAACCAACAAATTAATGTATGAATAAACGAATGAACAAAAGGACACAAAAACAAGAGTTGTGTTACTAAAAAACAAATGAACCAACAAATGGTCAAACGAATGAATGAACGAGTGAGCAAAAGAACACAAAAACAAGAGTAATGTTGCTAATGAACAAATGAACTCACAAATGAATGAATGAATGAGCAAAAGTACAAAAGGCTGAACGAACAAAACAACAAATGTACGAACAAAAACATTTTGTTGTTAATGAACGAATGAACCAACAAATGAACGTATAAATGAACGAATGAACAAAATAACACACAAACCAAAGAGTTACGTTACTAATAAACAAATGAACCAACAAATGAACAGACAAACGACTGAGCAAAAGAAGACACAAACAAGAGTTATGTTGCTAATGAACGAATGAACCAACAAATGAACAAATCAATGAACGAATGAACCAAAGAACACAAAAAACAAAAGAGTTACGTTACTAATAAAAAAATGAACCAACAAATGAACAAACAAACGACTGAGCAAAAGAACACAAAAACAAGTTATGTTGCTAATGAACCAACAAATGAACGAATGAATGAATGAATGAGCAAAAGAACAAAAAGCTGAACGAACAAAACAACAAATGAACAAACACAAATTTTTAGTTGTTAATGAACGAATGAACCAACAAATGAATGTATGAATAAACGAATGAACAAAAGGACACAAAAACAAGAGTTGTGTTACTAACAAACAAACGAACCAACAAATGAACAAATGAATGACTGAACGAGTGAGCAAAAGAACACAAAAACAAGAGTTGTGTTACTAATCAACAAATGAACCAACAAATGAACAAACGAATGAATGAACGAGTGAGCAAAAGAACACAAAAACAAGATTAATGTTGCTAATGAACAAATGAACTAACAAATGAATGAATGAATGAGCAAAAGTAAAAAAGGCTGAACGAACAAAACAACAAATGTACGAACAAAAACGTTTTGTTGTTAATGAACGAATGAACCAACAAATGAACGTATAAATGAACGAATGAACAAAATAATACACAAACCAAATAGTTACGTTACTAATAAACAAATGAACCAACGAACGACTGAACGAGTGAGCAAAAGAATACAAAAATAAGAGTTATGTTACTAATCAACAAATGAACCAACAAATGAACAAATGAATGACTGAACGAGTGAGCAAAAGAACACAAAAACAAGAGTTATGTTGCTAATAAACAAATGAACCAACAAATGAACAAACGAATGAATGAACGAGTGAGCAAAAGAACACAAAAACAAGAGTAATGTTGCTAATGAACAAATGAACTAACAAATGAATGAATGAATGACTGAGCAAAAGTACAAAAGGCTGAACGAACAAAACAACAAATGTACGAACAAAAATGTTTTGTTGTTAATGAACGAATGAATCAACAAATGAACGTATAAATGAACGAATGAACAAAATAACACACAAACCAAAGAGTTACGTTACTAATAAACAAATGAACCAATGAATGACTGAACGAGTGAGCAAAAGAATACAAAAATAAGAGTTATGTTGCTGATGAACGAATGAACCAACAAATGATCAAATGAATAAACGAATGAGCAAAACAACAAAATGCTGAACGAACAAAATAACATATGAACAAACAAAACAGTTTTGTTGTTAATGAACGGAATGCACTCACAAGTGAACGTATGAATGAACAAATGAACACAAAAACAAAAGAGTTACGTTACTAATAAACAAATGAACCAACAAATGAACAAATGAATGACTGAACGAGTGAGCAAAAGAACACAAAAACAAGAGTTATGTTGCTAATAAACAAATGAACCAACAAATGAACAAACGAATGAATGAACGAGTGAGCAAAAGAACACAAAAACAAGAGTAATGTTGTTAATGAACAAATGAACCAACAAATGAATGAATGAATGAATGAAAGAGCAAAAGAACAAAAGGTTGAACGAACAAAACAACAAATGTACGAACAAAAACGTTTTGTTGTTAATGAATGAATGAACCAACAAATGAACGTATAAATGAATGAATGAACAAAATAACACACAAACCAAAGAGTTATGTTACTAATAAACAAATGAACCAACAAACGACTGAACGAGTGAGCAAAAGAATACAAAAACAAGAGTTATGTTGCTGATGAACGAATGAACCAACAAATGATCGAATGAATGAACGAATGACAAAAGAACAAAACGCTGAACAAACAAAATAACATATGAACAAACAAAACAGTTTTGTTGTTAATGAACGGAATGCACTCACAAGTGAACGTATGAATGAACGAATGAACACAAAAACAAAAGAGTTACGTTACTAATAAACAAATGAACCAACAAATGAACAAATGAATGACTGAACGAGTGAGCAAAAGAACACAAAAACAAGAGTTATGTTGCTAATAAACAAATGAACCAACAAATGAACAAACGAATGAATGAACGAGTGAGCAAAAGAACACAAAAACAAGAGTAATGTTGCTAATGAACAAATGAACCAACAAATGAATGAATGAATGAATGAAAGAGCAAAAGGCTGAACGAACAAAACAACAAATGCACGAACAAAAACGTTTTGTTGTTAATGAACGAATGAACCAACAAATGAACGTATAAATGAACGAATGAACAAAATAACACACAAACCAAAGAGTTACGTTACTAATAAACAAATGAACCAACGAACGACTGAACGAGTGAGCAAAAGATTACAAAAATAAGAGTTATGTTGCTGATGAACGAATGAACCAACAAATGATCGAATGAATGAACGAATGAGCAGAAGAACAAAAGGCTGAACGAACAAAATAACAGATGAACAAACAAAACAGTTTTGTTGTTAATGAACGGAATGCACTCACAAGTGAACGTATGAATGAACAAATGAACACAAAAACAAAACAGTTACGTTACTAATAAACAAATGAACCAGCAAATGAACAAACAAACGACTGAGCAAAAGAACAAAAGGCTGAACAAACAAAATAACATACAAACAAACCAAACAGTTTTGTTGTTAATGAACGGAATGAACTAACAAATGAACGTATGAATGAACGAATGAACAAAAGAACACAAAAACAAAAGAGTTACGTTACTAATAAACAAATTAACCAACAAATGAACAAACGAACGACTAAGCAAAAGAACACAAAAACAAGAGTTATGTTGCTGATGAACAAATGAACCAACAAATGAACGAACGAGCAAAAGAACAAAAGGCTGAACGAACAAAACAACAAACGAACGAGCAAAATAGTTTTGTTGTCAATGAATGAGCGAACGAACAAATGAACCGACGGATGATCGAATGAATGACTGAACGGATGCGCAAAGAGCGAATGAATGAACGGCTGAATGAACAAAATAACAAAATAGCCTCGTTGCTAAAGAACGAATGAACACATGAACAAAACGAACGAACAACTCTTATCATTTTATTCATTTTCGTATTGAAAATAGCTTGTGATTAGCGCTACAATTGCCAGCCAGCTATTAGTGATGCTATAGCGCATGATTTGAATATCTAAAGTCATTGGAACACAATTTAATATCGTAAGGCAAACGTTGATTTAGACAATTAAACATACTTGCCAACCCTCCCGGATTTTCCGGGAGACTCCCGAAATTCAGCGCCTCTCCCGAAAACCTCCCGGGACAAATTTTCTCCCGAAAATCTCCCGAAATTCAGGCGGAGCTGGAGGCCACGCCCCCTCCAGCTCCATGCGGACCTGAGTGACGTGTTGACAGCCTGTTCACACGTCCACTTTCCCACAATATAAACAGCTAATGATGGAGGGCGAGTTCTTGGTTTCTTATGTGGGTTTATTGTTAGGCAGTTTCATTAACGTCCTCCCAGCGCGGTAACAACACACAACAACAGCAGTCAAGTCTTTGTCTACCGTAAAGCAGTTCGTCTGCCGTAAACAGCAATGTTGTGACACTTTTAAACAGGACAATACTGCCATCTACTGTACATGCATATGTGACCCACCCATAATGTGTCACATTTTTGTGTTGATTTTATTATTTTATTTTGTGGTTTGAATTCGTTTTTGGAGCTGTCATTACACATTTATCAGTATTCACATTGGTCAGTAGGGGGCAGTAGGGCGTTTCTTCCCAATTGAATGCTATCACCTGCAGACCGGAAGTATCTTGTCATTCTGATGAGCACGACCAGTCTGTGAACAATTGAAACGTCCTGTGTGCTTTTTCCTCCTGTATAACAGGTTAGTTTTGGTGAATCAACTCACTGAATAATATCCATATGATCTTTATAAGTTTAAGTACACATTCTGATGGTGGAGCCTAACTCTAAAGTGTTTGTGAGTTGTAGTTTGTATTTGTGAATGAATCCAGTGCACAGCTGCAGTAATCAATACAAAAAGGCGACGTGAGTGCGCAATGTTTGTATAGGAACTTCTGATCCTAATTCAGACTCCCAAATTAGAGCTCCCGTTTTCTTATTGATTTTATAATGTATTTTTGTATAATGTGTGTGTTCTGAAATAGTGACAGAGAATAGAACAAGGATGGACAATTCAACCCTTAACTCAACAATGAGTAGATGAGTGTTATGTGTGTGTATATGTGTAATTAAATGAACACCGAAATTCAAGTATTTATTTAATTTATTTATATATATATATATATATATATATATATATATATATATATATATATATATATATATATATATATATATATATATATATATTAATATATATATGTAATAAAAAAAAAATATATATAGCTAGAATTCACTGAAAGTCAAGTATTTCTTATATATATATATCTTAACCACGCCCCCAACCACGCCCCTCCCCACCCCCCCACCCCCACCTCCCGAAATCGGAGGTCTCAAGGTTGGCAAGTATGCAATTAAATCTACACAACAATGCAAGTTGGACTTTCAACGCATTTTGTTAAAGTTAAAATTAAAGTACCAATGATTGTTACACTAGGGTTAGGGTTAGGGTTAGTGTTTGGGTTAGGGTTAGGTTTGGGGTTGGGGTTAGGGTTAGGGTTAGGTTTAGAGTTAAGGTTGGGGTTAGGGTTAGGGTTAGGGTTAGCATTGTAGTTTGGGTTAGGATTAGGGTTAGGGTTAGGGTTAAGGTTAGGGTTAGGGTTAGGCATCAAGAAAAGTGTTAGGGTTAGGGTTAGGGCTGGGGTTGGGGTTAGGGTAGGGTTAGGGTTTGGGTTAGGGTTAACCTAACCCTAACCGAAATGATTATATTGACCCATAACCCTTGATCACCCCTTGGGAGGTGAGGGGAGCAGTGAGCAGCAGCGGTGGCCGCGCCCGGTTAATCATTTTTGGTGATCCAACCCCCAATTCCAACCCTCGATGCTGAGTGCCAAGCAGGGAGGTAACGGGTCCCATTTTTATAGTCTTTGGTATGACTCGGCCGGGGTTTGAACTCACGACCTACCGATCTCAGGGCGGACACTCTAACCACTAGGCCACTGAGTAGGTTCTGAATGATACGCTGTCCTAAAAAATGGCTGCTGAAATGTGAGTGGGTGGGTTTAAAAAGCAATCCGGGGGCCAAAGTGATCACAGCACACTGCGGCGAGACGAGTAAGCAAAATATGCGAGAAAAACCATCAGCGAATGCTAACCTAAAGCGGGAAGCGATGCAAAGTGATGAATGACTGAGTATCATCCCGGCGAGTCGATGGCGCCGCAGACATCTTTATTCCATCCGACTCGTCAGTACTTACCGGCCGGGCGGCTTCACGGGAGGTTGCTGAGCATACATTCTTAACGGAATCCCTTTTCAAATTAAATTTAAATGACCCCCCCAGCTCATGCGCAGAGACTCTCCTGACAACTTAATTCATAATTCAGTGCTGAGCCAGGGCCTCCAGGGCCGTAATCACGGCCTAAATGGAGGAGCCACGCCACTAAATGGGATGTTTGTTTGCGCCTCAACCTCTTTACGGGCTGCAAGTCCACAGCTCAGCACTGTGCGGGCGAGCCGAGGGAACACGCCATCTCGGGAGGAGGTCTGCGCGATTTGCTGACCGGATGCTTCCTCGTCTCCCGTCGCCTCGGTATCGCCGGGCCTGAGCCGAAACCAAGGTCTGCGGAGGTTTGGCGCCGCTTAGAGCAATATCCACCTGTAAGTAACGCCCCGAGTAGCGTGTGAAACAATCGTGACATTTAATTAGAAAGTTTAATCGAAATCCGCTCATAACTTTTTGAGTTGTGTTGCTAAGCATGAGAAAAACAAACGATCGAATGAACGATTGAATGAATGAACAAATAAACAAACAAAGTAACTTCCTGGCACAGGTAAATGTAATTTAAATGTTTAGTAATGTTGCTAATGAATGAACGTATGGATGCACGGACGAACGAACAAACGAACGAACGAAAAAGACTGAGAAATATACGAACTAACTAACGACTGAATGAGCAAAAAATGAACAAGCAAAACAAACAAAAGAACCAAAGAGTTATGCTGCTAGTGAACAAACAAACAAACAAGTGAATAAACAAAACAAGAAATGATAAAATGAACAAAAGAGTTATGTTGCCAATGAACAACCAAACCAACAAATGAACCAACAAACACTCGAACGAAAGAGCGAACTAACGACTGAATGAACAAGGAACAAGCAAATTAATGACTAAATGAACGAACAATCAAACAACTTAACAAACAAATTAATGAACTAACAAAACAACAAACAAACAGACAGAAGAACAAAAGAGTTATGCTGCTAATAAACAGAGAAATTAACAAATGAGCGAACAAACAAATGACTGAACAAACAAACAAAAGAGCAAACAATTTAACGAACAAACGAATGAAAACAAACCAGAAAATTAACCAACAAACGATCGAAGGAAAGAGAGAACGAACGACTGAATGAACAGTCGAGCAAACAAATGAACAAATGAACGAACGAATTACTGAACGAACGAAAAAACAAGCAAACAATCAAACAATTAAAAGAACAAACAAAACGAGAAACGATAAAATGAACAAAAGAGTTATGTTGCCAATAAGCAAACAAACCAACAAATACACTAACAAACGGTCGAACGAAAGAGCGAATGAACGACTGAATGAACAAACGAATAAACCAACGAACAAAAGAACAAAGGAACAGGCAAACGAATGACTAAATGAACAAACAATCAAACAACTTAACAAACAAATTAATGAACTAACAAAACAACAAACAAAAGAACAAACAAACAGACAGAAGAACAAAATAGTTATTATGCTGCTAATAAACAGACAAATGAACAAAAGAGTTATGTTGCCAATGAACAACCAAACCAACAAATGAACCAACAAACGTTCGAACGAAAGAGCGAACTAACGACTGAATGAACAAGGAACAAGCAAATGAATGACTAAATGAAGGAACAATCAAACAACTTAACAAACAAATTAATGAACTAACAAAACAACAAACAAAAGAACAAACAAACAGACAGAAGAACAAAAGAGTTATGCTGCTAATAAACAGACAAATTAACAAATGAGCGAACAAACAAATGACTGAACAAACAAACAAAAGAGCAAACAATCAAACAATTTAACGAACAAACAAATGAACAAACAAACCAAAAAATTAACCAACAAACGAAGGAAAGAGCGAACGAACGACTGAATGAACAGTCGAACAAACAAATGAACAAATGAACGAACGAATTACTGAACGAACGAGAAAAAAAAAGCAAACAATCAAACAATTAAACGAACAAACCAAACAAGAAACGATAAAATGAACAAAAGAGTTATGTTGCTAAGCATGAGAAAAACAAACGATCGAATGAACGATTGAATGAATGAACAAACAAACAAACAAAGTAACTTCCTGGCACAGGTAAATGTAATGTAAATGTTTAGTAATGTTGCTAATGAATGAACGTATGGATGCACGGACGAACGAACGAACGAACGAACAAACGAACGAACGAACGAACAAACGAACGAAAAAGACTGAGAAATATACGAACTAACTAACGACTGAATGAGCAAAAAAATGAACAAACAAAACAAACAAAAAAACCAAAGAGTTATGCTGCTAGTGAACAAACAAACGAACGAATGAATAAACAAAACAAGAAATGATCAAATGAACAAAAGAGTTATGTTGCCAATGAACAACCAAACCAACAAATGAACCAACAAACGCTCGAACGAAAGAGCGAACTAACGACTGAATGAACAAGGAACAAGCAAATGAATGACTAAATGAACGAACAATCAAACAACTTAACAAACAAATTAATGAACTAACAAAACAACAAACAAAAGAACAAACAAACAGACAGAAGAACAAAAGAGTTATGCTGCTAATAAACAGACAAATTAACAAATGAGCGAACAAACAAATGACTGAACAAACAAACAAAAGAGCAAACAATCAAACAATTTAACGAACAAACGAATGGAAACAAACCAAAAAATTTACCAACAAATGATCGAAGGAAAGAGCGAACGAACGACTGAGTGAACAGTCGAACAAACAAATGAACAAATGAACGAACGAATTACTGAAAGAACGAAAAAAAGAGCAAACAATCAAACAATTAAACGAACAAACAAAACGAGAAACGATAAAATGAACAAAAGAGTTATGTTGCCAATAAGCAAACAAACCAACAAATACACTAACAAACGGTCGAACGAAAGAGTGAATGAATGACTGAATGAACAAACGAATAAACCAACGAACAAAAGAACAAAGGAACAGGCAAACGAATGACTAAATGAACGAACAATCAAACAACTTAACAAACACATTAATTAACTAACAAAACAACAAACAAAAGAACAAACAAACAGACAGAAGAACAAAATAGTTATTATCCTGCTAATAAACAGACAAATGAACAAATGAGCGAACAAACAAACGAATGAACAAACAAACCAACAAATTAACCAACATACGATCGAACGAAAGAGCAAACGAACGACTGAATGAACAGGCGAACAAACAAATGAACAAATGAAAAAACAAATTACTGAACGAACAAACAAAAAAGCAAACAATCAAACAATTAAACGAACAAACGAATGAACAAACAAAACAAGAACAATAAAATTAACAAAAGAGTTATGTAGCCAATGAACAAACAAACCAACAAATACTCCAACATACGATCGAATGAAAGAGCGAACGAACGACTGACTGAACAAGCGAACAAACCAACGAACAAAATAACAAAGGAACATGCAAACGAATGACTAAATGAACAAACAATCAAACAACTAAACAAACACAAAAACCAAAGAGTTATGCTGCTAGTGAACAAACAAACGAACGAATGAATAAACAAAACAAGAAATGATAAAATGAACAAAAGAGTTATGTTGCCAATGAACAACCAAACCAACAAATGAACCAACAAACGATCGAACGAAAGAGCGAACTAACGACTGAATGAACAAGGAACAAGCAAATGAATGACTAAATGAACAAACAATCAAACAACTTAACAAACAAATTAATGAACTAACAAAACAACAAACAAACAGACAGAAGAACAAAAGAGTTATGCTGCTAATAAACAGACAATTTAACAAATGAGCGAACAAACAAATGACTGAACAAACAAACAAAAGAGCAAACAATCAAACAATTTAACGAACAAACAAATGAACAAACAAACCAAAAAATTAACCAACAAACGAAGGAAAGAGCGAACGAACGACTGAATGAACAGTCGAACAAACAAATGAACAAATGAACGAACGAATTACTGAACGAACGAGAAAAAAGAAGCAAACAATCAAACAATTAAACGAACAAACCAAACAAGAAACGATAAAATAAACAAAAGAGTTATGTTGCTAAGCATGAGAAAAACAAACGATCGAATGAACGATTGAATGAATGAACAAACAAACAAACAAAGTAACTTCCTGGCACAGGTAAATGTAATGTAAATGTTTAGTAATGTTGCTAATGAATGAACGTATGGATGCACGGACGAACGAACGAACAAACGAACGAACGAACGAACAAACGAACGAAAAAGACTGAGAAATATACGAACTAACTAACGACTGAATGAGCAAAAAAATGAACAAACAAAACAAACAAAAAAACCAAAGAGTTATGCTGCTAGTGAACAAACAAACGAACGAATGAATAAACAAAACAAGAAATGATAAAATGAACAAAAGAGTTATGTTGCCAATGAACAACCAAACCAACAAATGAACCAACAAACGCTCGAACGAAAGAGCGAACTAACGACTGAATGAACAAGGAACAAGCAAATGAATGACTAAATGAACGAACAATCAAACAACTTAACAAACAAATTAATGAACTAACAAAACAACAAACAAAAGAACAAACAAACAGACAGAAGAACAAAAGAGTTATGCTGCTATTAAACAGACAAATTAACAAATGAGCGAACAAACAAATGACTGAACAAACAAACAAAAGAGCAAACAATCAAACAATTTAACGAACATACAAATGAACAAACAAACCAAAAAATTAACCAACAAACGAAGGAAAGAGCGAACGAATGACTGAATGAACAGTCGAACAAACAAATGAACAAATGAACGAACGAATTACTGAACGAACGAGAAAAAAAAAGCAAACAATCAAACAATTAAACGAACAAACCAAACAAGAAACGATAAAATGAACAAAAGAGTTATGTTGCTAAGCATGAGAAAAACAAACGATCGAATGAACGATTGAATGAATGAACAAACAAACAAACAAAGTAACTTCCTGGCACAGGTAAATGTAATGTAAATGTTTAGTAATGTTGCTAATGAATGAACGTATGGATGCACGGACGAACGAACGAACAAACGAACGAACGAACGAACAAACGAACGAAAAAGACTGAGAAATATACGAACTAACTAACGACTGAATGAGCAAAAAAATGAACAAACAAAACAAACAAAAAAAACAAAGAGTTATGCTGCTAGTGAACAAACAAACGAACGAATGAATAAACAAAACAAGAAATGATAAAATGAACAAAAGAGTTATGTTGCCAATGAACAACCAAACCAACAAATGAACCAACAAACGCTCGAACGAAAGAGCGAACTAACGACTGAATGAACAAGGAACAAGCAAATGAATGACTAAATGAACGAACAATCAAACAACTTAACAAACAAATTAATGAACTAACAAAACAACAAACAAAAGAACAAACAAACAGACAGAAGAACAAAAGAGTTATGCTGCTAATAAACAGACAAATTAACAAATGAGCGAACAAACAAATGACTGAACAAACAAACAAAAGAGCAAACAATCAAACAATTTAACGAACAAACGAATGGAAACAAACCAAAAAATTTACCAACAAACGATCGAAGGAAAGAGCGAACGAACGACTGAATGAACAGTCGAACAAACAAATGAACAAATGAACGAACGAATTACTGAAAGAACGAAAAAAAGAGCAAACAATCAAACAATTAAACGAACAAACAAAACGAGAAACGATAAAATGAACAAAAGAGTTATGTTGCCAATAAGCAAACAAACCAACAAATACACTAACAAACGGTCGAACGAAAGAGCGAATGAACGACTGAATGAACAAACGAATAAACCAACGAACAAAAGAACAAAGGAACAGGCAAACGAATGACTAAATGAACGAACAATCAAACAACTTAACAAACACATTAATTAACTAACAAAACAACAAACAAAAGAACAAACAAACAGACAGAAGAACAAAATAGTTATTATGCCGCTAATAAACAGACAAATTAACAAATGAGCGAACAAACAAACGAATGAACAAACAAACCAACAAATTAACCAACAAACGATCGAACGAAAGAGCAAACGAACGACTGAATGAACAGGCGAACAAACAAATGAACAAATGAACGAACAAATGAACGAACAAACAAAAAAACAAACAATCAAACAATTAAACGAACAAACGAATGAACAAACAAAACAAGAAACGATAAAATGAACAAAAGAGTTATGTCGCCAATGAACACACAAACCAACAAATACACCAACATACGATCGAACGGAAGAGCGAACGAACGACTGAATGAACAAGCGAACAAACAAACAAACAAACAGACAGAAGAACAAAATAGTTATTATGCCGCTAATAAACAGACAAATGAACAAATGAGCGAACAAACAAACGAATGAACAAACAAACCAACAAATTAACCAACAAACGATCGAACGAAAGAGCAAACGAACGACTGAATGAACAGGCGAACAAACAAATGAACAAATGAACGAACAAATGAACGAACAAACAAAAAAACAAACAATCAAACAATTAAACGAACAAACGAATGAACAAACAAAACAAGAAACGATAAAATGAACAAAAGAGTTATGTCGCCAATGAACACACAAACCAACAAATACACCAACATACGATCGAACGGAAGAGCGAACGAACGACTGAATGAACAAGCGAACAAACAAACAAACAAACAGACAGAAGAACAAAATAGTTATTATGCTGCTAATAAACAGACAAATGAACAAATGAGCGAACAAACAAACGAATGAACAAACAAACCAACAAATTAACCAACAAACGATCGAACGAAAGAGCAAACGAACGCCTGAATGAACAGGTGAACAAACAAATGAACAAATGAACGAACAAATTAACGAACAAACAAAAAAACAAGCAATCAAACAATTAAACGAACAAACGAATGAACAAACAAAACAAGAAACGATAAAATGAACAAAAGAGTTATGTCGCCAATGAACAAATAAACCAACAAATACACCAACATACGATCGAATGAAAGAGCGAACAGACGACTGACCGAACAAGCGAACAAACCAACGAACAAAAGAACACAGGAACATGCAAACGAATGACTAAATGAACGAACAATCAAACCAATTAATGAACTAAGAAAACAACAAACGTGTCATGTTGCTAATGAACGAATAAACCAACAAATGAACGAACACACGAAAGAACAAACAAATGACGGAATGACTGAACGATTGTACAAACGAATGAACGAACAAAACAACAAACAAATGAAAAACAGAACAAAAGAGTCAAGCTGCTAATGAACAAATTAACTAAAATATTAACAA
>NC_084553.2:8830950-8913450 GCF_033978685.3 Nerophis lumbriciformis
TTATGATCAGTGTCAGAGCTTGGTTCGCATTGCCGGCAGTAAGTCGGACACGTTTCCGGTGAGGGTTGGACTCCGCCAAGGCTGCCCTTTGTCACCGATTCTGTTCATAACTTTTATGGACAGAATTTCTAGGCGCAGTCAAGGCGTTGAGGGGATTCGGTTTGGTGGCTGCAGGATTAGGTCTCTGCTTTTTGCAGATGATGTGGTCCTGATGGCTTCATCTAGCCAGGATCTTCAGCTCTCACTGGATCGGTTCGCAGCCGAGTGTGAAGCGACTGGGATGAGAATCAGCACCTCCAAGTCCGAGTCCATGGTTCTCGCCCGGAAAAGGGTGGAGTGCCATCTCCGGGTTGGGGAGGAGATCTTGCCCCAAGTGGAGGAGTTCAAGTACCTGGGAGTCTTGTTCACGAGTGAGGGAAGAGTGGATCGTGAGATCGACAGGCGGATCGGTGCGGCGTCTTCAGTAATGCGGACGCTGTATCGAGCCGTTGTGGTGAAGAAGGAGCTGAGCCGGAAGGCAAAGCTCTCGATTTACCGGTCGATCTACGTTCCCATCCTCACCTATGGTCATGAGCTTTGGGTTATGACCGAAAGGACAAGATCACGGGTACAAGCGGCCGAAATGAGTTTCCTCCGCCGGGTGGCGGGGCTCTCCCTTAGAGATAGGGTGAGAAGCTCTGTCATCCGGGGAGAGCTCAAAGTAAAGCCGCTGCTCCTCCACATCGAGAGGAGCCAGATGAGGTGGTTCGGGCATCTAGTCAGGATGCCACCCGAGCGCCTCCCTAGGGAGTTGTTTAGGGCACGTCCGACCGGTAGGAGGCCACGAGGAAGACCCAGGACACGTTGGGAAGACTATGTCTCCCGGCTGGCCTGGGAACGCCTCGGTATCCCCCGGGAGGAGCTGGACGAAGTGGCTGGGGAGAGGGAAGCAGACTTCCCTGCTTAGGCTGCTGCCCCCGCGACCCGACCTCGGATAAGCGGAAGAAGATGGATGGATGGATGGTGTGAGCAGCGTGTCTGAGACCCCTGGTTATACATAGCACAAAGCAAAAAGAAAACTTTGTATGCAGTGTTATTTCATTTAAAATCTCAAAAAATTTTTGCGGCTCCCATTGTTTACTATAATTTGCGAAACTGGTCAAAATGGCTCTTTGACTGGTAAAGGTTGCCGACCCCTGCTATAGGTGAATAGCCATGCCTTGAGGCGTCTTTTCCGGTCCATTATTTTTGCTGCTTGTGTGACATCACAGGAAGTGACGTAGCTCAGTCTAATGACTGAGCTACGTCATTTTCCCACAGGGCATTTCTTGTGGGACGGGATTCGTTCCCAGGGATTCGAATAAAGAACCAACTCTTTTTCTTTACTATAGTAGCCTCGATAACAGGAACCGGTTCTCAAAAAGGGATTCGAGTCCATGGAATCGGTTCTTTTCTTATCGAACGGTTCTTTTCTTATCGAACAACCGAACATCATCCCTACCTAGTACTAAAAAAAAAATAGTACAGGCATTGACAGCAGTATTTGTTATATTTGTCGTATTGTTGTTTACAAACAACACATCAAATACATGAACATTTATAATGGTCCTTTTTCAAAAAAAAAAAGCCAAAACAAGGTCTTCAACAGAGGGCCCGCAACCCCTTCGGGGGGCCACAGAGGTACTGCAGGGGGGTCGTAACATTTTTGCTTAATTTTCCACATATTTCTCTTTATATACACATTAACATTGACCCGACATACATAACATAAAACTCACTGTACCTTTACGATAAAAACATGAATAAACCTTAAAAAAAAAATCATGGATGTAAATACATGGCACCACCTTTAAAAAGTACGCTAACTTTTCCCGTGTTGTCATGCTAGCATTAGCATGCTAACGTTTTAAGCTAGCACTTTCGCTGGTTTTAATACAAACCCCGTTTCCATATGAGTTGGGAAATTGTGTTAGATGTAAATATAAACGGAATACAATGATTTGCAAATCCTTTTCAACTCATATTCAGTTGAATGCACTACAAAGACAACATATTTGATGTTCAAACTCATAACTCATTTTGCAAATAATAATTAACTTAGAATTTCATGGCTGCAACACGTGCCAAAGTAGTTGGGAAAGGGCATGTTCACCACTGTGTTACGTGGCCTTTCCTTTTAACAACACTCAGTAAACGTTTGGGAACTGAGGAGACACATTTTTGAAGCTTCTCAGGTGGAATTCTTTCCCATTCTTGCTTGATGTACAGCTGAAGTTGTTCAACAGTCCGTTGTGGTATTTTAGGCTTCATAATGCGCCACACATTTTCAATGGGAGACAGGTCTGGACTACAGGCAGGCCAGTCTAGTACCCACACTCTTTTACTATGAAGCCACGTTGATGTAACACGTGGCTTGGCATTGTCTCGCTGAAATAAGCAGGGGCGTCCATGGTAACGTTGCTTGGATGGCAACATATGTCGCTCCAAAACCTGTATGTACCTTTCAGCATTAATGGCGCCTTCACAGATGTGTAAGTTACCCATGTCTTGGCCACTAATACACCCCCATACCATCACACATGCTGGCTTTTACACTTTGCGCCTATAACAATCCGGATGGTTCTTTTCCTCTTTGGTCCGGAGGACATGACGTCCACAGTTTCCAAAAACAATTTGAAATGTGGACTCGTCAGACCACAGAACACTTTTCCACTTTGCATCAGTCCATCTTAGATGAGCTCAGGCCCAGCGAAGCCGACGGCGTTTCTGGGTGTTGTTGATAAACGGTTTTCGCCTTGCATAGGAGAGTTTTAACTTGCACTTACAGATGTAGCGACCAACTGTCGTTACTGACAGTGGGTTTCTGAAGTGTTCCTGAGCCCATGTGGTGATATCCTTTACACACTGATGTCGCTTGTTGATGCAGTACAGCCTGAGGGATCGAAGGTCACGGGTTTAGCTGCTTACGTGCAGTGATTTCTCCAGATTCTCTGAACCCTTTGATGATATTACGGACCGTAGATGGTGAAATCCCTAAATTCCTTGCAATAGCT
Organism: Nerophis lumbriciformis; assembly: GCF_033978685.3. Taxonomy (NCBI): domain Eukaryota; kingdom Metazoa; phylum Chordata; class Actinopteri; order Syngnathiformes; family Syngnathidae; genus Nerophis; species Nerophis lumbriciformis. The sequence goes on from NC_084553.2 coordinate 8,833,983, forward strand.
GGTTGGGAAAGGTTTTTCTTAAACTGTTCAACAATTTGCTCACGCATTTGTTGACAAAGTGGTGACCCTCGCCCCATCCTTGTTTGTGAATGACTGAGCATTTCATGGAATCTACTTTTATACCCAATCATGGCACCCACCTGTTCCCAATTTGCCTGTTCACCTGTGGGATGTTCCAAATAAGTGTTTGATGAGCATTCCTCAACTTTATCAGTATTTATTGCCACCTTTCCCAACTTATTTGTCACGTGTTGCTGGCATCAAATTATAAAGTTAATGATTATTTGCAAAAAAAAAAAAAATGTTTATCAGTTTGAACATCAAATATGTTGTCTTTGTAGCATATTCAACTGAATATGGGTTGAAAATGTTTGCAAATCATTGTATTCCGCTTATATTTACATTTAACACAATTTCCCAACTCATATGGAAACGGGGTTTGTAATTCAAACCTAAAATGTGTGGATTTTGATACGATTCGCTGTCATGCTGACTGTTCCCATTATGACATGCTAACGCTAGCATGCTAACACTTTATGCTAACTTGTTTAGCTTTAATCAACCTCTCTCGAATTAAGGCCTGCTCTTTTTGTGGGTATGGTAAACAAACACCCTGACTCTAATTAGATCATTTAAGGTACGCCACATTTGTCGATCCATCCTCTTCAAACGTTACTGTTGTTTAGCAACTCGTACCTTTGCTTTTTTTTCCTGTTCTTCCAGTGCGGACCTCAAGTCGATCGTCGTATTGATTCTGAGGAGTTGTCGCCGTCACGTCTCCTCGCCGGATAAAGAGTCCCTTTGACGAGTGCGCGGCGAAACAGGACCGCGGCGAAAATAAACGTATCTGAAGACGGAAAGTGACAGGCGGTAGATAGCGAACGCCGCTCCTCTAATTACTGTCCGCCGAGCGTGAACCAACCTGACTGACAAGGCCTGATATTATTTCTGTTTGCGGCGCGGCCGTGTGGAATTATCCACCTGTCACAGACGGCGTCCGTGTCGGATGACAAGTGATTTTCGAGTTAGTCTGAGCGCTAGCTACAGTCCTTATTGTCGCTCACAACGGGACCGAGTTGCCCCGTCCTTGTTTGTGAATGACTGAGCATTTCATGGAAGCTCCAGTAAGGACCATCTCAAACAAACAGAAGAAGTCTGGCGATAGTAAAGTCATCGAGAAGTTGCTCAAGCTCAAAAATTATAACTAAAGTCGCATTTTTCTCCGCTCCCTCTTTCCCTGCTTGCTCTCTTCATTTTGTCTTGTCTGAACTTTTTTGAAGCCTCTTTCTTTGCGCTGTCTTAAAATCTAAGCATCAAACATGCATATGATCAGCTGGACTCTCGACGCAATTGACAAAGTCTTTTCGACAAGGAAAAGATGTTCGGATGGAACCATTGCTGCGGGGTACGTAAGAGACTCCTGGGATAAATGGAGAATCATGTGCCTCTCAGTCCTTTCCATCGAGGACGTGGAAGACATCTACCTATTTGGAACCGTGATCGCAGGGCACCTTCTAAATGAGCTGGGCATTGCTCTGGTGTATCGTCAAATTCGGAAGACGATGGCAGCCACTCAAGGAGCCCAACGGCTGTTCGTCGCAATGGAAGGATTGGGCCGGGCTGTGGGAACACAGATTGTGGCGATTTCTGAACTGAATCGCAAAATGGATCACATCATGGAGAAGTTTGCTGAGAAGGAGAATTTAATTGAATTTGAGAGAAACCAGCACGGACACATAGAGCAGGCAAGTCATTGTTTTGACTGCTCGAAGAAAACAACATCCTAATCTAGGATTTGACTCCCTCGAATGGCCTTGACGCTATCAGGAACAGGCTGTTCTGAAAAACACCCCCGAGGACACCTCAACGATGGACGCTTTTGACCTCCCTTTTTCTCAACAACACCTCTCGACGCAATTGACAAAGTCTTTTCGACAAGGAAAAGAGGTTCGGGGGAGCCTGGGTGCCCTGATGGAACCATTGCTGTGGGGTATGTAAGAGACTCCTGGGATAAATGGAGAATCATGTGCCTCTCAGTCCTTTCCATCGAGGACGTGGAAGACATCTACCTATTTGGAACCGTGATCGCAGGGCACCCTCTAAATGAGCTGGGCATTGCTCTGGTGTATCGTCAAATTCGGAAGACGATGGCAGCCACTCAAGGAGCCCAACGGCTGTTCGTCGCAATGGAAGGATTGGGCCGGGCTGTGGGAACACAGACTGTGGCGATTTCTGAACTGAATCGCAAAATGGATCACATCATGGAGAAGTTTGCTGAGAAGGAGAATTGAATTGAATTTGAGAGAAACCAGCACGGACACATAGAGCAGGCAAGTCATTGTTTTGACTGCTCGAAGAAAACAACATCCTAATCTACGATTTGACTCCCTCGAATGGCCTTGACGCTATCAGGAACAGGCTGTTCTGAAAAATACCCACGAGGACACCTCAACGATGGACGCTTTTGACCTCCCTTTTTCTCAACAACACCTGGTGTTGAACTTTGAGATCAGCCCCAGTCCACAAAAACATTTCAACATCAGACCCAATTGGGCATACACGCACGCACGCGCCCCTTCCTCAACCAACGTCTTCACCACTGCTTAATTCCTGGGGTTATGGATGGCTAGTAGCACTTTATAGCAGCAGGCCGGCCTCCAGGGCCCCAAATCCTCCCCCTCTGTTGCGAGTTGTTGTGATTATGTAACATGTTTTTATATATATATATATATATATATATATATATATATATATATATATATATATATATATATATATATATATATACAAACCCTGTTTCCATATGAGTTGGGAAATTGTGTTAGATGTAAATATAAACGGAATACAATGATTTGCAAATCATTTTCAACCCATATTCAGTTGAATATGCTACAAAGACAACATATTTGATGTTCAAACTGATAAACATTTTTTTTTTGCAAATAATCATTAACTTTAGAATTTGATGCCAGCAACACGTGACAAAGAAGTTGGGAAAGGTGGCAATAAATACTGATAAAGTTGAGGAATGCTCATCAAACACTTATTTTGGAACATCCCACAGGTGAACAGGCAAATTGGGAACAGGTGGGTGCCATGATTGGGTATAAAAGTAGATTCCATTCACAAACAAGGATGGGGCGAGGGTCACCACTTTGTCAACAAATGTGTGAGCAAATTGTTGAACAGTTTAAGAAAAACCTTTCTCAACCAGGTATTGCAAGGAATTTAGGGATTTCACCATCTACGGTCCGTAATATCATCAAAGGGTTTAGAGAATCTGAAGAAATCACTGCACGTAAGCGGCTAAGCCCGTGACCTTCGATCCCTCAGGCTGTACTGCATCAACAAGCGATATCGGTGTGGAAAGGATATCACCACATGGGCTCAGGAACACTTCAGAAACCCACTGTCAGTAACTACAGTTGGGCGCTCCATCTGTATGTGCAAGTTAAAACTCTCCTACGCAAGGCGAAAACCGTTTATCAACAACACCCAGAAACGCCGTCGGCTTCGCTGGGCCTGAGCTCATCTAAGATGGACTGATACAAAGTGGAAAAGTGTTCTGTGGTCTGACGAGTCCACATTTTAAATTGTTTTTAGAAACTGTGGACGTCGTGTCCTCCGGACCAAAGAGGAAAAGAACCATCCGGATTGTTATAGGCGCAAAGTGTAAAAGCCAGCATGTGTGATGGTATGGGGGTGTATTAGTGCCCAAGACATGGGTAACTTACACTTCTGTGAAGGCGCCATTAATGCTGAAAGGTACATACAGGTTTTGGAGCAACATATGTTGCCATCCAAGCAACGTTACCATGGACGCCCCTGCTTATTTCATCAAGACAATGCCAAGCCACGTGTTACATCAACGTGGCTTCATAGTAAAAGAGTGCAGGTAGTCCAGACCTGTCTCCCATTGAAAACGTGTGGCGCATTATGAAGCCTAAAATACCACAACGGACTGTTGAACAACTTAAGCTGTACATCAAGCAAGAATGGGAAAGAATTCCACCTGAGAAGCTTCAAAAATGTGTCTCCTCAGTTCCCAAACGTTTACTGAGTGTTGTTAAAAGGAAAGGCCATGTAACACAGTGGTGAACATGCCCTTTCCCAACTACTTTGGCACGTGTTGCAGCCATGAAATTCGAAGTTAATTATTATTTGCAAAAGAAAAATAAAGTTTATGAGTTTGAGCCATACTTGCCAACCCTCCCGGATTTTCCGGGAGACTCCCGAAATTCAGCGCCTCTCCCGAAAACCTCCCGGGACAAATTTTCTCCCGAAAAAATTCAGGCGGAGCTGGAAGCCACGCCCCCCCCAGCTCCATGCGGACCTGAGTGACGTCAGGTACGCAACACCACGTAAATCGTTGGCCAACCAAAAAGTAACCCCAGTACGCTATAGCCAACATTCACCAGGAGATGGCAACAGACAAACATAGATCACTCTATTACATTCCTCCCCTTTTAGAAATGTATAGAAGTTACTCAAAATAAATAAACAACCCAACCAAAAAATGCAGCAGCTCAATTAAAAAACTGTACTTAAGCCACATTCTTTTCTTTTTTTTTTAGTACTGAACTCTTAACCCTCATTTGTAAAAAATAACATGCTTATTATACAAACAGTATTTGTACACCTTTAACACAGATTTTTATACTGTCTTCAGAGATTCAGTTTTTTTGGTGGTACTCGAAACCTTTCTGGGTACCTGCGAAAGGGTGTTCAGCATGGTTCGAAAAATAGTGACAGAGAATAGAACAAGGATGGACAATTCAACCCTTAACTCAACAATGAGTAGATGAGTGTTATGTGTGTGTATATGTGTAAATAAATGAACACTGAAATTCAAGTATTTCTTTTATATATATATATATATATATATATATATATATATATATATATATATATATATATATATATATATATATATATATATATATAATAAATTATATATATATATATAGCTAGAATTCACTGAAAGTCAAGTATTTCTTATATATATATATATATATATATATATATATATATATATATATATATATATATATATATATATATATGAAATACTTGACTTGGTGAATTCTAGCTGTAAATATACTCCTCCCCTCTTAGCCCCGCCCCCAACCACGCCCCCGCCCCACCCCGCCCCACCCCGACCACGCCCCCCACTCCCCACCCCCCACCTCCCGAAATCGGAGGTCTCAAGGTTGGCAAGTATGGTTTGAGCATCAAATGTCTTGTCTTTGTAGTGCATTCAATTGAATATGGGTTGAAAATGATTTGCAAATCATTGTATTCCGTTTATATTTACATCTAACACAATTTCCCAACTCATATGGAAACGGGGTTTATATGTGTGTGTGTGTGTGTGTGTGTATAAATATATATGTATGTATATATGTATATATATAGGTGTATGTGTTTATGTATGTGTGTGTATATATACCGATATATTGATAGTTGCATGGTTGCTACGGCAACCTGGGCTAGCATTGCTCGTGCAAAGTTTGAAGAGGCGCTTCCCCGTCCGTCACTCCGAGTCTTCATCCCAAGACGTTACCTGCTGGGGGCCGTTCCCGCTAAAGAGGCTCGACCGCACATGTCCGACTGCGCCATTACCCGCTTTAACGGCGGTGATTTGTCGCCCGAGTCCCGCTCGCGCCGCGTGATGCGGCTTTGGGAGTGAGCTCTATTAAAAAGTCATTAAAGCCCAGAGAAAGCGCGGCGGAGTCCGGCCTCTCGCCGAAAGGCGCCGGTGGAAATGACTCCATCCATCATAATTACACCGACTGGCCACCGGCTCCGAGAGGCCGAGGGACGCGGATCCCGCCGTGACCTCAGCCAGGCAGCTGCGAGCGTGGGGGGGGGGGGGGGGGTTTGCGAGATAAAGAGAGGAAGGAAGACGTAAGTTTGAGGCCCCCCGGCGGCAAAGAGGGAAATAAGGTTGGACTGAGAGAAATACGTCTTCCATGTGCGTCTGGCTTCAGTCACGATAACATCAGATAACAAGCCTCCTCCCTTTTTTTGTCCGCGACGTCGTGAAAGCTTTTTCCCCAGCCCAAAATGGACGCCGTGATGCCACCAAATCGAGTAAGGGACGCAATAATTGTCATTTTGGTTTCTAATATGGACGTGCTGCAGGGGCCCTGTCGGATACATTTACATCACCATCACTCACGGGCGTACTTTTAAAGGAGGCACATTTCTCAGAAGTGCAGGTTTTATTTTTTTATTTTTTTGGTTTTAAATGTCAACCTGGAAGAGGACTTTTTTTATACGGCCCCTGGCCCGTTTGCACAATGCCACGACTGGAAAAGTGGAATAAAAAGAGCAAAAAAAGGTGTAATGTAGCAAGCAAATGTTGTATTATTGACGTTATTGCTGCCATGAAGGATGATTTTGTGCTCAAAAAATATGAACTAATTAGTTTATTTTAGTCTTTATTTGAAGGGACAATGCACAGAAACATTAAGCTCAAAGACAGATATGTTCTGTACCAGATTATAGCTAAATAGCTCATTTCCATCTGCAGTCTCTGGCTTAAAGAGATACAAAAATCATGCAATAAAATTATGACAATAAAATCATACTATAGCATCCATCCATCCATCCATCTTCTTCCGCTTATCCGAGGTCGGGTCGCGGGGGCAGCAGCCTAAGCAGGGAAGCCCAGACTTCCCTCTCCCCAGCCACTTCGTCCAGCTCTTCCTGTGGGACCCCGAGGCGTTCCCAGGCCAGCCGGGAGACATAGTCTTCCCAACATGTCCTGGGTCTTCCCCGTGGTCTCCTACCGGTCGGACGTGCCCTAAACACCTCCCTAGGGAGGCGTTCGGGTGGCATCCTGACCAGATGCCCGAACCACCTCATCTGGCTCCTCGCGATGTGGAGGAGCAGCGGCTTTACTTTGAGCTCCCCCCGGATGGCAGAGCTTCTCACCCTATCTCTAAGGGAGAGCCCCGCCACCCGGCGGAGGAAACTCATTTCGGCCGCTTGTACCCGTGATCTTGTCCTTTCGGTCATAACCCAAAGCTCATGACCATAGGTGAGGATGGGAACGTAGATCGACCGGTAAATTGAGAGCTTTGCCTTCCGGCTCAGCTCCTTCTTCACCACAATGGATCGATACAGCGTCCGCATTACTGAAGATCCGCCTGTCGATCTCACGATCCACTTTTCCCTCACTCGTGAACAAGACTCCTAGGTACTTGAACTCTTCCACTTGGGGCAGGGTCTCCTCCCCAACCCGGAGATGGCACTCCACCCTTTTCCGGGCGAGAACCATGGACTCGGACTCAGAGGTGCTGATTCTCATCCCATACTATAGCATGTAATCAAATTAAGAAAAGTCATAAAAAGCCCTTTCATGGACACATACTTAATATACAATACAACCACACCTCATTGTAATAATAATAATAATATATTTTATTTGTAAAAAGCACTTTACATTGAGTAAACAACCTCAAATTGCTACAGTGTATTAAAAAAATAAAAATAAAAAGATAATAAAAAATAAAAAAAAATAAAAACTAGAACAGCCAAATAGCTAGAACTAGTATGCATATATCTAAAAAAAAAAAGGCTTTTTTTTTTTTTTTAAAGAAGGGTTTTTAAGCCTTTTTTAAAAGCATCCACAGTCTGTGGTGCCCACAGGTGGTCAGGGAGAGCGTTCCACCGACTGGGAGCGGCGGAGCAGAAAGCCCGGTCTCCCATTGTTTGTAGCTTTGTCCTCGAAGGTTGGAGGAGGTTAGCCTGTCCGGAGCCGAGGTGTCGTGTGGAGGATTTGGGGGTGAGTAGTTCTTTGAGGTAGAGGGGGGCATTTCCATGGAGGCACCTCATTTACATCATCACACAAAGACAATACATCATCTTGTTCACATCTGTCATCATCTGTAAAAACAACCATGATTTTAACAGACACACCTCACAATTTACAACAACAATGCTCTAATGGATAAATATAATACACCTTAAGTTGATGTGTCAATCATAGTGTCCACCTTATTGACCGTGTGAGCAGCTTTGTTTGATCCAAAGCCACTTTTTAACTTCAATTGTGAATGAAAAGTCACCTGTTAGATTACTTGGACACTTGGAAAAGGTTTAGTTGTGGATTTCAATTTGGAGCGTATATAATCAAAGTCAGTGTTATGAATTATTGACCTATTCAAGGCTGCAACTACTTCACATGAAATATTCCACTCTTATGAGGGAAATGTTGCATATTGTATTTGTCTTACAACTGAAACAAGGACTTTATTTGACAAGAAGGGCATAAAACACGAAACATAAAAAAGTAACACAAATGTATAATGGACAGATTGGAAGTTGCTCAAGAGATTTAAGCGTTAAAAGTAAAAAATAAAATATTTAGCTGTTTAACTTATTTCTATATGTGGGGCCTTTTGGATACACTTGACCTTTAGTCTGATTTTTTTTTTTTAACTGCCATTACTCGAAAAATAATGATAAATCAAAATAAATGTTATTCTGAATTTTGTATATATATATATATATATATATATATATATATATATATATAAATATATATATATATATATATATATATATATATATATATATATATATATATATATATATATATATATATATATATATATATATATATACAGTATGTATATATGTGTGAATATATATGTATGTGTTTAGGTATGTGTGTGTGTATATATATGTCTATATATGTCTATATACAGGTAAAAGCCAGTAAATTAGAATATTTTGAAAAACTTGATTTATTTCAGTAATTGCATTCAAAAGGTGTAACTTGTACATTATATTTATTCATTGCACACAGACTGATGCATTCAAATGTTTATTTCATTTAATTTTGATGATTTGAAGTGGCAACAAATGAAAATCCAAAATTCCGTGTGTCACAAAATTAGAATATTACTTAAGGCTAATACAAAAAAGGGATTTTTAGAAATGTTGGCCAACTGAAAAGTATGAAAATGAAAAATATGAGCATGTACAATACTCAATACTTGGTTGGAGCTCCTTTTGCCTCAATTACTGCGTTAATGCGGCGTGGCATGGAGTCGATGAGTTTCTGGCACTGCTCAGGTGTTATGAGAGCCCAGGTTGCTCTGATAGTGGCCTTCAACTCTTCTGCGTTTTTGGGTCTGGCATTCTGCATCTTCCTTTTCACAATACCCCACAGATTTTCTATGGGGCTAAGGTCAGGGGAGTTGGCGGGCCAATTTAGAACAGAAATACCATGGTCCGTAAACCAGGCACGGGTAGATTTTGCGCTGTGTGCAGGCACCAAGTCCTGTTGGAACTTGAAATCTCCATCTCCATAGAGCAGGTCAGCAGCAGGAAGCATGAAGTGCTCTAAAACTTGCTGGTAGACGGCTGCGTTGACCCTGGATCTCAGGAAACAGAGTGGACCGACACCAGCAGATGACATGGCACCCCAAACCATCACTGATGGTGGAAACTTTACACTAGACTTCAGGCAACGTGGATCCTGTGCATCTCCTGTCTTCCTCCAGACTCTGGGACCTCGATTTCCAAAGGAAATGCAAAATTTGCATGGTTGGGTGATGGTTTGGGGTGCCATGCCATCTGCTGGTGTCGGTCCACTCTGTTTCCTGAGATCCAGGGTCAACGCAGCCGTCTACCAGCAAGTTTTAGAGCACTTCATGCTTCCTGCTGCTGACCTGCCTATGGAGATGGAGATTTCAAGTTCCAACAGGACTTGGCGCCTGCACACAGCGCAAAATCTACCCGTGCCTGGTTTACGGACCATGGTATTTCTGTTCTAAATTGGCCCGCCAACTCCCCTGACCTTAGCCCCATAGAAAATCTGTGGGGTATTGTGAAAAGGAAGATGCAGAATGCCAGACCCAAAAACACAGAAGAGTTGAAGGCCACTATCAGAGCAACCTGGGCTCTCATAACACCTGAGCAGTGCCAGAAACTCATCGACTCCATGCCACGCCGCATTAACGCAGTAATTGAGGCAAAAGGAGCTCCAACCAAGTATTGAGTATTGTACATGCTCATATTTTTCATTTTCATACTTTTCAGTTGGCCAACATTTCTAAAAATCCCTTTTTTGTATTAGCCTTAAGTAATATTCTAATTTTGTGACACACGGAATTTTGGATTTTCATTTGTTGCCACTTCAAATCATCAAAATTAAATGAAATAAACATTTGAATGCATCAGTCTGTGTGCAATGAATAAATATAATGTACAAGTTACACCTTTTGAATGCAATTACTGAAATCAATCAAGTTTTTCAAAATATTCTAATTTACTGGCTTTTACCTGTATGTATATGTGTATATTATATATATACTGTATATGTATAATATATATGTGTATATGTACATATATACATATATATGTATAAGTATTTATATATGTATATGTCTATATATGTATATGTGTATAAATATATGTATACATAAATGTATATGTATGTATATACATATATATGTATGTATATGTATATATATATATATATATATATATATATATATATATATATATATACATATATGTATATGTGTGTGTATATAGATATACTGTATGTATGTACGTATGTATGTATGTGTATATATGTACATGTAAGTGTATATGTATGTGTGTATATACGTATGTCTATATGTATATGTGTGTGTATACAGTATATATATATATATATATATATATAAGTGTATATGTGTATATATAGCATGTATATGTATATATACAGTATGTACATGTATATATATTTGTATATATATTGTGTGTGTGTGTATATATGTATATATATATATATATATACACACACACAATATATGTATATATATATATATATATAAATATATACATATATATATATATATATATATACATATATGTATATATATATATACACATATATATGTATACATATATATATATATATATATATATATATATATAAATATATATATATACATATACATACATATATACATACGTTTATATATACATACATATATATATATATATATATATATATATATATATATATATATACCGGTATATATATATAGTTTAAAAAAACTTAAATTTTGCTAAGTTTACTGCAACTCTGACTCATTCTGTAGTCCAGTTGCCAGTCGGGCGGCACGCATGTTTGGAGTGGGATATTGCAGACGCAAAATTTGCACGTGCATCAAAAACGGCCTCCAAAGAAGCGCCTCATGACTGGGAATCGGTTCTCATCGTTCACTTAAAAGAGCCGTTGAAAAGTTTTGATTCTTTGGCGGATGTCACATGTCAGGCAGGGTCGGAGCGGGCGGTATCTTGAACAGACGCAACATGAAAAAGGAGCGTTTGAGCACCACTTCTCTCTGAAGTGGAGCAAAGAAGTGAGGCAGATTCAATATTTTCATCACTTTTTGGTATTCCCAACCTGACTCCTGGGACACATGAAACTGTAGAGCCTAATTAAAAAGTCACTTCTGCGTAATAGGTGACATTTAAAAATGTCTAAATGACACAAACACAGAATGAGAACTTCACTGTTTCCCGCCCGTCTGACTGTCAATGACGACATTCATCATCATCTTCATGATCAAGATATGGACTCACGAGCTGGAGTGTATTTTCTCACACTGTTGCAGTGTCTGGCCTCCAGGTGCCACTATGCACTCCCGTCGCTGGTTTCATTCCCTGTCATTGTTTGCTTATGGGCATGTTGATATGTTAAAGTGTGGCTGATGATGATGTGTTGACTTTGTGTTTATCCATCATGTCCCTGCTGCCATCTCGGCAATAAGTCGTGCGCTAATGATTGCCGCCTCTCCTGTGAGTGACATTGCTCAGCGGTAATTACGCCGTCATTTTTATGCTCGGCTTTCTGCACGCAGTCAAGTAGAGTTCCTGCGTCACAACACATGTTTAGTCGTAGGGCTCTGAATCTTTGGGGGGCAGCATTCGATTACATTCTTGGGAGTAACTATCCGATTCAGAATTGATTCTTGATTCAAAATCATTAACTTTGGGTGCCGGCTCTATATTCCTCCATAAAATAGATAAACAGCTCTGATACATTTCCATAGTACTTTAAAAAAAACAACTGTTTTTGTTTGGAAAAAAATCTACCCAAACATCTAATAAAGTGGCTGGACAGGACACAAAAACAAATCAAGTAAAATAAATAAATACATAAATACATATATATTATATATACACATGTATATACACAATACATACAAATATGTATATACATTTTTGTATGTATTGTGTATATACATGTGTTTATATAATATATATATATATATGTAATAAAATAAATACACAAATACATATTTATTTATATATGTATATATATATATATATATATATATATATACATATATATATATATATATATATATATATATATATTCAAACATATATATGCATTTATATATATATATATAAAGATAGATATCTACATATATATATATAAATATAGATATATACATACATATATACACATATATATATATATACATACTTATATATATATATATATATAAAATAAATACATAAACACATATATATTATATATATATAAATGTATATAAATATGTATTTATGTATTTATTTATTTATGTTATTTTATATATATATATATTATGTATTTGTGTATATATATATATATATGTATGTATGTATGTATGTATGTATGTATGTATGTATATATATATATATTATATATTTGTGTATATATATATTTATGTATGTATGTATGTATGTACATACATATATATATATATATATATACATAAAGTGTATATATATATATATATACATATATATACAGTATATATATATATATATATATATATATATATATGTATATATGTATATATACACATATACACATATAATTATATATACATGTATATACATATATATGGATATACATATATATATACATACATACAGTACATACATTTTCTACCGCTTGTCCCTTTTGGGGTCGCGGGGGGTGCTGGAGCCTATCTCAGCTGCATTCGGGCGGAAGGCGGGTTACACCCTGGACAAGTCCCTACCTCATTGCATATATGTATATATATGTATATATGTAAGTATATGTAAATATACATACATATACATATAAATATGTAGATGTATGTGTGTATATATGTATATTTATGTAAATATGTATATTTATATATATATATATATATATATATATATATATATATATATATATATATATATATACTGTATATGTTATACTCAAAAATAAAATGTTGTTATTAAAGAATGAACATTTATCAACACACACAAAAGTCCTGAAAATTGTTACCAGTATCGATTCCCAGGTACCCATTCCGTGTAAGTTCTATGTAATAGTTTTTACTTGTTAATTCTATGAAGAAAGACTTCACTGCCATTTCTGGCTTTTCACTTGATGAGTTTGTCTTCCTATTTCTCCAGCAGCGAGGCACGGGGCGGGGCGCCCTTTGGCTGGGATGCAAAATGTGCACGCGCGCACTCCGCATGACAATTGTTCAAATCCATTTTTTGTTATTTGTTTGTGCAAATGTGGTATGCACGCAGTATTCATATTTGTAAGACTCAAGCTTGACCCCCAACATGCTTGGTGCAAATGTCCCACAGTGTCTCCTGCTGGCCTGCAGACTCCTTCTCTAAGGAGTCCATGATCAAAATCCAGTAGTTTTCATTGACTTGTTTGCCTGTGAAATAAGCAAACTAAATACAATTCAGAACCCTCCGCTTCAAGTGAGGAAAAAAAAGCTCTCAAGGATCCAATTGGATTGGATTTTCCAAGCACAAAAGGAAAGGAGGAGATATTGTTGTTGCTCAATGAGCACTAAATTGCTCCCGAGAAGTTGAACAAACATCGCGTATACTTCAGGTATTATCCCGAAAAAGCCTCGTCCTGAACGCTACAAAACAGCTCATTGTTGAAGAGTCTGCTTGCCATGACATTCTTTATCGTCTCATTTTTGTATTCTGTGAGGCTGCAGTGATCGAGCGGCCCGCGGGAGACCGTGAGGCTGGCGGCCTCGCCGACGGGCTGGAGGACACGTCGGCTCCGAGGCGACGGGAACAAAGAACTACCGTATTATCCAGAATAGAAAGGGCACCGGAATATAAGTTTATATATATTATATTTATGTACGTTTCCGTACATTAGTCGCACCCGACTATAAGACGCACCCAAATGATAAGAAAACAATATGTTTCCGTACATTAGTCACACCTGACTATGTATTGTATAGTATTCTTAAGTTATTTCAATTAAGAGGAGAAAACTATAATTGAATAGATTTTTGAAATAGGTAAAGCAAGAACGAATACAAAATACAAATAGTTAGGTGAAATAATTGAAAATGATAACATATAGCAACAATTACTTTCATCCCATTGATTTTTTTTTTTTAACATTGATTTTCCAGGCAATCTTTTTTTCAGTGGAAGTATAGGATAGGCAAATATAAGCTTTGGCTTCAGCCTATTCCTTTTTCGGTCATTCTTTTTATATTATTTTATTTTTGTGTGTAAATGTGTATGATTGTTAAATATGTATGATCTGTACTGTTAAACTGCTCACACAAAATGGTTAATGGTTGATGGTTAATTATATGACCGAAATATTTCATTCATAAACTTATTTCATTCACTATAAGCCGCACCCACTAAATTAGAAAAAAAACACACAATATGCTTCTGTATCTTAGTCACACCTCACTATAAGCCGCACCCACTAAATCAGAAGAAAACATTATGTTTCCATATATTAGGCGCACCTGACTATAAGCCGCACCCACTAAATTAAAAGAAAACAATATATTTCCGTATATTAGTCGCACCTGACTATAAGCCGCACCCACTAAATTAGAAGAAAGCAATGTATCCGCATATTATTCGCGCCCGGCTATAAGCCGCACACACTAAATCAGAAGAAAACAATATTTTTCTGTATATTAGTCGCACCTGACTATAAGACGCACCCACCAAATTAGAAGGAAACAATATGTTTCCGTATTTTACTCGCACCTGACTATAAGCCGCACCCACTAAATTAGAAGAAAACAATATGTTTCCGTATTTTAATCGCACCTGACTATAAGCCGCACCCAATAAATTAGAAGAAAACAATGTGTCCTCATATTAGTCGCACCTGACTTTAAGCCGCACCCACTAAATTAGAAGAAAACAATATTTTTCTGTATATTAGTCGCACCTGACTATAAGCCGCACCCACTAAATTAGAAGAAAGCAATGTTTCCGTATATTAGTCGCACCCGGCTACAAGCAGCACACACTAAATCAGAAGAAAACAATATTTTTCTGTATATTAATCGCACCTGACTATAAGCCGCACCCACTAAATTAGAAGAAAACAATATGTTTCTGTATTTTAGTCTCACCTGACTATATGGCTCACCCAATAAATTAGAAGAAAACAATGTGTCCTCATATAAGTTGCACCTGACTATAAGCCGCACCCACTAAATTAGAAGAAAGCAATGTTTCCGTATATTAGTCGCACCCGGCTACAAGCAGCACACACTAAATCAGAAGAAAACAATATTTTTCTGTATATTAATCGCACCTGACTATAAGCCGCACCCACTAAATTAGAAGAAAACAATATGTTTCTGTATTTTAGTCTCACCTGACTATATGGCTCACCCAATAAATTAGAAGAAAACAATGTGTCCTCATATAAGTTGCACCTGACTATAAGCCGCACCCACTAAATTAGAAGAAAGCAATGTATCCGCATATTAGTCGCGCCCGGCTATAAGCCGCACACACTAAATCAGAAGAAAACAATATTTTTCTGCATATTAGTCGCACCTGACTATAAGCCGCACCCACTAAATTAGAAGAAAACAATATGTTTCTGTATTTTAGTCGCACCTGACTATAAGCCACACCCACTAAATTAGAAGAAAACAATGTGTCCTCATATTAGTCGCACCAGACTATAAGCCGCACCCAATAAATTAGAAGAAAACAATGTGCCCTCATATTAGTCGCACCTGACTATAAGCCGCACCCAATAAATTAGAAGAAAACAATGTGTCCCCATATAAGTCGCACCTGACTATAAGCCGCACCCAATAAATTAGAAGAAAACAATGTGTTCTCATATAAGTCGCACCTGACTATAAGCCGCACCCAATTAATTAGAAGAAAACAATGTGTTCTCATATAAGTCGCACCTGACTATAAGCCACACCCACTAAATTAGAAGAAAACAATGTGTCCTCATATTAGTCGCACCTGATTATAAGCCGCACCCAATATATTAGGAAAAACAAATGTGTCCTCATATTAGTCGCACCCGACTATAAGCCGCACCCAATAGACTAGAAGAAAACAATGTGTCCTCATATAAGTCGCACCTGACTATAAGCCGCACCCACTAAATTAGAAGAAAGCAATGTTTCCGTATATTAGTCGCACATGTCTATAAGCCGCACCCACTAAATTACAAGAAACTAATATGTTTCTGTATATTAGTCACACCCCACTAAGCCGCACCCACTAAATTGGAAGGAAGCAATATGTTTCCATATATTAGGCGCACCTGACTATAAGCTGCACCCACTAAATTCGAAGAAAGAGATATGTTTACATATATTAGTCGCAGCTGACTATAAACCGCACACACCAAATTGAAAGAAAGCATTACGTTTCCATATATAAGTCGCACCTGACTATAAGACGCACCCAGTAAATTAGAAGAAAAACAATATGCTTCCATATATTAGCCGCACCTGACTATAAGCCGCACCCACGAAATTAGAAGAAAACAATATGCTTCGGTATTTTAGTCGCACCCAACTACAATCCACACCCACTAAATTAGAAGAAAACAATATATTTCCGTATATTAGCCGCACCTGACTATAAGCCGCACCCACTAAATCAGAAGAAAACAATATGTTTCCTCATATTAGGCGCACCTGATTATAAGCCGCACCCACTAAATTAGAAGAAAGCAATGTTTCCGTATATTAGTCGCACCCGGCTACAAGCCGCACCCACTAAATTGGAAGAAAGCAATATGTTTCCATGTATTAGGCGCATCTGACTATAAGACGCACCCACTAAATTAGAAGGAAACAATACGTTTCCGTATTTTACTCGCACCCGACTATAAGCCGCACCCACTAAATTAGAAGGAAGCAATGTTTCCGTATATTAGTCGCGCCCGGCTATAAGCCGCACACACTAAATCAGAAGAAAATAACATGTTTCCTCATATTAGGCGCACCTGACCATAAGCCGCACCCACTAAATTCGAAGAAAGAGATATGTTTACATATATTAGTCGCTGCCGACTATAAACCGCACACACTAAATTGGAAGAAAGCATTATGTTTCCATATATAAGTCGCACCTGACTATAAGACGCACCCACTAAATTGGAAGGAAACAATATGTTCCCATATCTTACTCGCACCTGACTATAAGCCGCACCCAATAAATTAGAAGAAAAACAATATGCTTCCATATATTAGCCGCACCTGAATATAAGCCGCACCCAATAAATTAGAAGAAAACAATGTGTCCTCATATTAGTCGCACCCGACTATAAGCCGCACCCACTAAATTAGAAGAAAGAAACGTTTCCGTATATTAGTTGCACCTGACTATAAGCCGCACACACTAAATCAGAAGAAAACAATATGTTCCCTTATATTAGGTGCACCTGACTATAAGCCGCACCCACTAAATTAGAAGAAAGCAGTGTTTCCGCATATTAGTCGCACCAGGCTACAAGCCGCACCCACTAAATTGGAAGAAAGCAATATGTTTCCATATTTTACTTGCACCTGACTATAAGCCGCACCCAATAAATTAGAAGAAAAACAATATGCTTCCATATCTTAGCCGCACCTGGCTATAAGCCGCACCCAATAAATTAGAAGAAAACAATGTGTCCTCATATTAGTCGCACCAGACTATAAGCCGCACCCACTAAATCAGAAGAAAGAAACGTTTCCGTATATTAGTCGCACCTGACTATAAGCCGCACCCACTAAATTAGAAGAAAGCAATGTTTCCGTGTATTAGTCGCGCCCGGCTACAAGCAGCACACACTAAATCAGAAGAAAACAACACGTTTCCTCATATTAGGCGCACCTGACTATAAGCCGCACCCACTAAATTGGAAGAAAGAGATATGTTTACATATATTAGTCGCACCTGACTATAAACCGCACACACAAAATTGGAAGAAAGCATTGTGTTTCCATATATAAGTCGCACCTGACTATAAGACGCACCTACTAAATTAGAAGGAAACAATATGTTTCTGTATTTTACTCGCACCTGACTATAAGCCGCACCCAGTAAATTAGAAGAAAAACAATATGCTTCCATATATTAGCCGCACCCACGACAGTAGAAGAAAACAATATGCTTCCGAATTTTTGTCGCACCTGACTATAAGCCGCACCCACTAAATTAGAAGAAAACAATATATTTCCGTATTTTAGTCGCACCTGACTAAAATCCACACCCACTAAATTAGAAGAAAACAATATATTTCCGTATATTAGCCGCACCTGACTATAAGCCGCACCCACTAAATTAGAGGCAAACAATATGTTTCCATATATTAGCCATGCCTGACTATAAGCCGCACCCACTAAATTAGAAGAAAGCAATGTTTCCGTACATTAGTCGCACACGACTATAAGCTGCACCCACTAAATTAGAAGAAAACATGTTTACGTATATTAGTCGCACCCGACTATAAGCTGCACCCACTAAATTAGAAGAAAACAATAAGTTTCCGTACATTAGTTGCACCTGATCATAAGCCGCACCCACTAAATTAGAAGAAAACAATAAGTTTCCGTACATTAGTTGCACCTGATCATAAGCCACACCCACTAAATTATAAGAAAACAATATGTTTCTGTGTATTAGTCGCACCTGACTATAAGCCACACCCACTAAATTATAAGAAAACAATTTGTTTCCGTATATTAGTCACACCTAAGCCGCAGGTGTATACGCCGTGATTAGTTATTTACACAGAAGTGTTTTGGTGTATTGACATACCGCTGACCTACCTATCTCCATTGCAGGGGCGGCGAATGACCGCCCAGTTTAAGGTGGTTTTCGATGTGCACCGTTCGGGGCCAACGAACTACCATATTTTCCGGTCTATAAAGGGCCCCGGGATCTAAGCTGCACCCATAAAATTTTAGAAGAAAACAATATGTTTCCATATATTAGTCGCACCTGACTATAAGACGCACCGACAAAATTAGAAGAAAACAACATGTTTCCATGTATTAGTCGCATCAGACTATAAGCCGCACCCACTAAATTAACATGTTTCCATATATTAGTCACACCAGACTATAAGCCGCACCCACCAAATTCGACGGAAACTAAATGTTTATGTATAGTAGTCGCACCTCACTATAAGTCGCACACATTAAACTAGAAGAAAACAATGTTTAAGTATAGTCGTCCCACCCACTAAATTAGAGGAAAACAACATGTTTCCGTGTATTAGTCGTACCAGCCATTTATCAACAACACCCAGAAACGCTTGCCGGCTCCGCTGGGCCCGAGCTCATCGAAGATGGACTGATGCTAAGTGGAAAAGTGTTCTGTGGTCTGACGAGTCCACATTTCAAATTGTTTTTGGAAACTGTGAGAAGAGGAAAAGAACCATCCGGACTCTTCTAGGCGCAAAGTTGAAAAGCCAGCATCTGTGATGGTATGGGGATGTATTAGCGCCCAAGGAATGGGTAACTTACACATCTGTGAAGGCGCCATTAATGCTGAAAGGTACATACAGGTTTTGGAGCAATATATGTTGCCATCCAAGCAACGTCATCATGGACGCCCCTGCTTATTTCAGCAAGACAATGCCAAGCCACGTGTTACAGCAGCGTGGCTTCATAGTAAAAGAGCATACCTGCCAATTTTTGAAATCAGAAAAACCTAGTAGCCAGGGTCCAGGGGCCGCAGGCCCCGGTAGGTCCAGGACAAAGTCCTGGTGGGGGGTTCAGGTTCGCCCCCCGACGCAAAATGATTATTAGCATTCAGACAGGTTAAAATGTTGCTAAAACCATCACTTTTCTATCAGTCACAGTGACTTTTCAAAACAAAAATATTACAGCAAAAATCATATGGGTTGATTGACATGTTTATTCTGTGAGCTAACTTCAATAGTTTGAAATTATTTTGACAGTTAATGCCAGTTATCCTGTCAACCTTTCACAAGACTTCAATTTGTTAATTGAAAGTATAAACAGTATAAACACTTTTTACAGTAAACAAACGGTAAAACAGTACTAAACAATTCCATTAAAAAAAAAATTGGTGTCATTATTAACTTTCTGTCCAAGCTTGTATAATCTACTGCCTTGTTCAATTGTAAAAAATATTCTGTGCCTAAAATTCACATTTCTATCACAATTATCATACTGTAAACATGGTAAGCTAACTTCATTAAAATTAATAGTCCTGTCAATAGCATGGAATTACAATTCAAATGTAGTTTTTTTGTAAGCCTTTCAAAAGAATTCAAAATAAGAAAAATTTATGAAAATTAATTTAAGCCATCAGACACTTGAAAAGTGGCACATCACATCTCTAATATAATCATTTTAACTTTTCAACAGAAATAGCACTGCAAAAATATTAAGGACATACTTCTGTATTTTGGTAGTTATGCTGTCAACATTTAACAAGATTTCTTCAACTTGGACTTGAAAGCATAAATAGTATAAACACTTTTAACAGTATAACAGTACTAAACAATTCCAATAGATAACATTGGTGTCATTACCTTTTTGTGGCTAAAATCCAAATTTATTCTAGTCCATGCTCAATTATTGCCTCCGTAAATAAAACTTCGGCATTTATCACATCCAAAGAATCTGTTTGGGCGACGAAAAACGTTGAAAGTTTTCCACTTGTATCGCTAGCAACGGCATTAGACTTGTGTTTTTTAGTCCCAACGTGGTCTTTTACATCGCTAATTCCTCCGTGTCCGATCGAAAAATCTTGTCTGCACAAGGTGCAATTCGCGTAGTTTTCACCCTTTTTGGAACGGATAATTATTCCCGGATAGGCTTTTGAATATTCTTCACGGAATGACTGCAGTTTTCTTTTCGGTTTAAGACTCGTTTGCGATTTTTCTCCGGCTGATTCCATGATCGTTCGCTCGTTTGGAAACTCGTGCTTGGCAGCGGTGCTATAAATAGCCTCGCGCATGGCATTCGGAATGGCTCGATAGGAAGTTACGGGAAGCAGTGTCGATTGTCATTGTTGTTACGCGATTTCGTGAATAAAACTTAAAAAAAAAAAAGTTTTTTTAATTAATGAAAAACCGTATTTTTTATCACTGCAACCGTAACCCGGAATAGGTTGATGAAAACCGTACTAATTACGGGAAAACCGGAGTAGTTGGCAGGTATGAAAGAGTGCGGGTACTAGACTGGCCTGCCTGTAGTCCAGACCTGTCTCCCATTGAAAATGTGTGGCACATTATGAAGTCTAAAATACCACAACGGACTGTTGAACAACTTAATCTGTGCATCAAGCAAGAATGGGAAAGAATCCGACCTGAAAAGCTTCAAAAATGTGTCTCCTCAGTTCCCAAACGTTTACTGACATTTGTTAAAAGGAAAGGCCATGTAACACAGTGGTAAAAATGCCCCTGTGACAACTTTTTTGCAATGTGTTGCTACCATTAAATTCTAAGTTAATGATTATTTGCAAAAAAGTTTGTCTTTGCAGTCTATTCAATTGAATGTAAGTTGAAAATGATTTATTTACCATTTACACAACGTGACAACTTCACCGGTTTTGGGTTTTCTACATACCATTTTTGTGTTATAATTAGGGTCTCTGATTTTTATTCTGAAAACCGTGAAATCCATGTGAACTTACTCCCCGGTTGTAAAAAAAAAAAAATATATATATTCGACCGACGTGCGTCGTGTGGTTCCCACCCGCAGTGGAACGCTTCAAAGACGGCAAACGGCTGAATGGGCGATCAGGAGCGCGCCACGCGAGACAGAAAAGTGGGCGGTAAGCGGCGACGTGTTGTTCGACAGCCCGAGCAGGAGGAAGTGGGAGTCGGGGCGCTGCAAAGGAGGCGCTCCTCGCCGCTTTGTCAGCCTCAAGTTGAGTCACGTCTGCCGGATCTCGGAAAGCAAATAGTGTGTGTGTGTGTGTGTGTGTGTGTGTGTGTGTGTGTGATGCTAGCACACATTTCTATTAGCATCAGTGGTCAGCGTGTGAGGCTTCTTGTTGCCTGGTTACTGGGCTGTCTGTGTTTGGATGTGTCATCCTTCCGCCGGTGGGTGTCTGCACGACTCCGCTGTCGCCATGTCTGCCGCCGCTAACAAGCAGCGGCGCTCTGATGTGGGGGGGGGGAGGTCGGGGTCGGGGGGGGGGAATCGCTCCCGGTGGCGACAGACTGACGGCGCAACAGGCCACGCCGTGGGGGTTGTCGGGGTGACAGCAGCTGGTTCTCCCCGGGTGCCCCCCCCCCACGTGTAACCCCGCCCATCAATCACCATTGGCCGACAACCCCAGGGCATGGACCCCCCCCCACCCCCAGAAAACGCAACGCTCAGGATGATGGACGATTTGAGGCGGAGCGCCAAGTCCCGAGGGCGATGATTCCACAGACACGCTGACGTTATCAGCCCGTTCAAGAGTTCTGTTATCAGCTCTCAGATGGACTCGCTTTGGTTTACCTGGTCCACGTGTACACTGACCCACGCTCCAGTCATTAGCAGCAACACTAAAAAGATAAAATTGATCCGTTAGAAACTAGTCGCAGCATTGTGGGTAATGGAAGATTTTCCAAGGACTCGATATGAACTGAGTCCGTCCTTGGACCGGCATCCTTGAGCCACATACTGTTCACAGATTCCCCAGGTGAGTGCAGTAGGATCGCTCAGGATGATGGACGATTTGAGGCGGAGCGCCAAGTCCCGAGGGCGATGATTCCACAGACACGCTGACGTTATCAGCCCGTTCAAGAGTTCTGTTATCAGCTCTCACATGGACTCGCCTCGGTTTACCTGGTCCACGTGTACACTGACCCGCACTCCAGTCGTTAGCAGCGAAACTAAAAAGATGAAACTGATCCGTTAGAAACTAGTCGCAGCATTGTGGGTAATGGAAGATTTTCCAAGGACTCGATGTGAACTGAGTCTGGCTTTGGACCGGCATCCTTGAGACACATACTGTTCACAGATTCCCCAGGTGAGTGCAGTAGGAAGGGGATTCGCTCAGGATGATGGACGATTTGAGGCGCAGCGCCAAGTCCCGAGGGCGATGGTTCCACAGCCTGTTCAAGAGTTCTGTTATCAGATCTCAGGTGGACCCGCCTCGGTTTACCTGGTCCACGTGTACACTGACCCGCGCTCCAGTCATTAGCAGCAACACTAAAAAGATAAAATTGATCCGTTAGAAACTAGTCGCAGCATTGTGTGTAATGGAAGATTTTCCAAGGACTCGATATGAACTGAGTCTGGCTTTGGACCGGCATCCTTGAGCCACATACTGGTCACAGACTCCCCAAGTGAGTGCAGTAGGAAGGGGATTTGCTCAGGATGATGGACGATTTGAGGCGGAGCGCCAAGTCCCGAGGGCGATGGTTCCACAGCCTGTTCAAGAGTTCTGTTATCAGATCACAGGTGGACCCGCCTCGGTTTACCTGGTCCACGTGTACACTGACCCGCGCTCCAGTCATTAGCAGCAACACTAAAAAGATAAAATTGATCCGTTAGAAACTAGTCGCAGCATTGTGGGTAATGGAAGATTTTCCAAGGACTAGATATGAACTGAGTCTGGCCTTGGACCGGCATCCTTGAGCCACATACTGGTCACAGACTCCCCAGGTGAGTGCAGTAGGAAGGGGATTCGCTCAGGATGATGGACGATTTGAGGCGGAGCGCCAAGTCCCGAGGGTGATGGTTCCACAGCCCGTTCAAGAGTTCTGTTATCAGATCACAGGTGGACCCGCCTCGGTTTACCTGGTCCACGTGTACACTGACCCATGCTCCAATCATTAGCAGCAACACTAAAAAGATAAAATTGATCCGTTAGAAACGAGTCGCAGCATTGTGGGTAATAGAAGATTTTCCAAGGACTCGATATGAACAGAGTCCGTCCTTGGGCCGGCATCCTTGAGCCACATACTGTTCACAGATTCCCCAGGTGAGTGTAGTAGGAAGGGGATTCGCTCAGGATGATGGACGATTTGAGGCGGAGCGCCAAGTCCCGAGGGCGATGATTCCACAGACACCCTGACGTTATCAGCCTGTTCAAAAGTTCTGTTATCAGATGTCAGGTGGACCCGCCTCGGTTTACCTGGTCCACGTGTACACTGACCCGCACTCCAGTCGTTAGCAGCGAAACTAAAAAGACAAAACTGATCCGTTAGAAACTAGTCGCAGCATTGTGGGTAATGGAAGATTTTCCAAGGACTCGATATGAACAGAATCCGTCCTTGGACCGGCATCCTTGAGCCACATACTGGTCACAGATTCCCCAGGTGAGTGCAGTAGGAAGGGGATTCGCTCAGGATGATGGACGATTTGAGGCGGAGCGCCAAGTCCCGAGGGCGATGATTCCACAGACACGCTGACGTTATCAGCCCGTTCAAGAGTTCTGTTATCAGCTCTCACATGGACTCGCCTCGGTTTACCTGGTCCACGTGTACACTGACCCGCACTCCAGTCGTTAGCAGCGAAACTAAAAAGACGAAACTGATCCGTTAGAAACTAGTCGCAGCATTGTGGGTAATGGAAGATTTTCCAAGGACTCGATCTGAACAGAGTCCATCCTTGGACGGGCATCCTTGAGCCACATACTGTTCACAGATTCCCCAGGTGAGTGCAGTAGGAAGGGGATTCGCTCAGGATGATGGACGATTTGAGGCGGAGCGCCAAGTCCCGAGGGCGATGATTCCACAGACACGCTGACGTTATCAGCCCGTTCAAGAGTTCCGTTATCAGCTCTCAGATGGACTCGCCTCGGTTTACCTGGTCCACGTGTACACTGACCGGCACTCCAGTCGTTAGCAGCAAAACTAAAAAGACAAAACTGATCCGTTAGAAACTAGTCGCAGCATTGTGGGTAATGGAAGATTTTCCAAGGACTCGATCTGAACAGAGTCCATCCTTGGACGGGCATCCTTGAGCCACATACTGTTCACAGATTCCCCAGGTGAGTGCAGTAGGAAGGGGATTCGCTCAGGATGATGGACGATTTGAGGCGGAGCGCCAAGTCCCGAGGGCGATGATTCCACAGACACGCTGACGTTATCAGCCCGTTCAAGAGTTCTGTTATGAGCTCTCAGATGGACTCGCCTCGGTTTACCTGGTCCACGTGTACACTGACCCGCACTCCAGTCGTTAGCAGCGAAACTAAAAAGACAAAACTGATCCGTTAGAAACTAGTCGCAGCATTGTGGGTAATGGAAGATTTTCCAAGGACTCGATATGAACAGAATGCGTCCTTGGACCGGCATCCTTGAGCCACATACTGTTCACAGATTCCCCAGGTGAGTGCAGTAGGAAGGGGATTCGCTCAGGATGATGGACGATTTGAGGCGGAGCGCCAAGTCCCGAGGGCAATGGTTCCACAGACACCCTGACGTTATCAGCCCGTTCAAGAGTTCTGTTATCAGCTCTCACATGGACTCGCCTCGGTTTACCTGGTCCACGTGTACACTGACCCGCACTCCAGTCGTTAGCAGCGAAACTAAAAAGATGAAACTGATCCGTTAGAAACTAGTCGCAGCATTGTGGGTAATGGACGATTTTCCAAGGACTCGATATGAACTGAGTCTGGCTTTGGACCGGCATCCTTGAGCCACATACTGGTCACAGACTCCCCAAGTGAGTGCAGTAGGAAGGGGATTTGCTCAGGAGGATGGACGATTTGAGGCGGTGCGCCAAGTCATGAGGGCGATGGTTCCACAGCCCGTTCAAGAGTTCTGTTATCAGATCACAGGTGGACCCGCCTCGGTTTACCTGGTCCACGTGTACACTGACCCGCGCTCCAGTCATTAGCAGCAACACTAAAAAGATAAAATTGATCCGTTAGAAACTAGTCGCAGCATTGTGGGTAATGGAAGATTTTCCAAGGACTCGATATGAACTGAGTCCGTCCTTGGACCGGCATCCTTGAGCCACATACTGGTCACAGACTCCCCAGGTGAGTGCAGTAGGAAGGGGATTCGCTCAGGATGATGGACGATTTGAGGCGGAGCGCAAAGTCCCGAGGGCAATGGTTCCACAGACACCCTGACGTTATCAGCCTGTTCAAGAGTTCTGTTATCAGATCTCAGGTGGACCCGCCTCGGTTTACCTGGTCCACATGTACACTGACCCACGCTCCAGTCATTAGCAGCAACACTAAAAAGATAAAATTGATCCGTTAGAAACTAGTCGCAGCATTGTGGGTAATGGAAGATTTTCCAAGGACTCGATATGAACTGAGTCTGGCCTTGGACCGGCATCCTTGAGCCACATACAGGTCACAGACTCGCCAGGTGAGTGCAGTAGGAAGGGGATTCGATCAGGATGATGGAGGATATGAGGCGGAGCGCCAAGTCCCGAGGGTGATGGTTCCACAGCCCGTTCAAGAGTTCTGTTATCAGATCTCAGGTGGACCCGCCTCGGTTTACCTGGTCCACGTGTACACTGACCCGCACTCCAGTCGTTAGCAGCGAAACTAAAAAGACAAAACTGATCCGTTAGAAACTAGTCGCAGCATTGTGGGTAATGGAAGATTTTTCAAGGACTCGATATGAACTGAGTCCGTCCTTGGACCGGCATCCTTGAGCCACATACTGTTCACAGATTCCCCAGGTGAGTGCAGTAGGAAGGGGATTCGCTCAGGATGATGGACGATTTGAGGCGGAGCGCCAAGTCCCGAGGGCGATGATTCCACAGACACGCTGACGTTATCAGCCCGTTCAAGAGTTCTGTTATCAGCTCTCAGATGGACTCGCCTCGGTTTACCTGGTCCACGTGTACACTGACCCGCACTCCAGTCGTTAGTAGCGAAACTAAAAAGACAAAACTGATCCGTTAGAAACTAGTCGCAGCATTGTGTGTAATGGAAGATTTTCCAAGGACTCGATATGAACTGAGTCTGGCTTTGGACCGGCATCCTTGAGCCACATACTGGTCACAGACTCCCCAAGTGAGTGCAGTAGGAAGGGGATTTTCTCAGGATGATGGACGATTTGAGGCGGAGCGCAAAGTCCCGAGGGCAATGGTTCCACAGACACCCTGACGTTATCAGCCTGTTCAAGAGTTCTGTTATCAGATCTCAGGTGGACCCGCCTCGGTTTACTTGTTCCACGTGTACACTGACCCACGCTCCAGTCATTAGCAGCAACACTAAAAAGATAAAATTGATCCCTTAGAAACTAGTCGCAGCATTGTGGGTAATGGAAGATTTTCCAAGGACTCGATATGAACTGAGTCTGGCCTTGGACCGGCATCCTTGAGCCACATACTGGTCACAGACTCCCCAGGTAAGTGCAGTAGGAAGGGGATTCGCTCAGGATGATGGACGATTTGAGGCGGAGCGCCAAGTCCCGAGGGCGATGGTTCCACAGCCCGTTCAAGAGTTCTGTTATCAGATCACAGGTGGACCCGCCTCGGTTTACCTGGTCCACGTGTACACTGACCCGCGCTCCAGTCATTAGCAGCAACACTAAAAAGATAAAATTGATCCGTTAGAAACTAGTCGCAGCATTGTGGGTAATGGAAGATTTTCCAAGGACTCTATATGAACTGAGTCTGGCCTTGGACCGGCATCCTTGAGCCACATACTGGTCACAGACTCCCCAGGTGAGTGCAGTAGGAAGGGGATTTGCTCAGGATGATGGACGATTTGAGGCGGAGCGCCAAGTCCCGAGAGCGATGGTTCCACAGCCCGTTCAAGAGTTCTGTTATCAGATCTCAGGTGGACCCGCCTCGGTTTACCTGGTCCACGTGTACACTGACCCGCGCTCCAGTCATTAGCAGCAACACTAAAAAGATAAAATTGATCCGTTAGAAACTAGTCGCAGCATTGTGGGTAATGGAAGATTTTCCAAGGACTCGATATGAACTGAGTCCGGCTTTGGACCGGCATCCTTGAGACACATACTGGTCACAGACTCCCCAGGTGAGTGCAGTAGGAAGGGGATTTGCTCAGGATGATGGACGATTTGAGGCGGAGCGCCAAGTCCCGAGAGCGATGGTTCCACAGCCCGTTCAAGAATTCTGTTATCATATCTCAGGTGGACCCGCCTCGGTTTACCTGGTCCACGTGTACACTGACCCGCACTCCAGTCGTTAGCAGCGAAACTAAAAAGACGAAACTGATCCGTTAGAAACTAGTCGCAGCATTGTGGGTAATGGAAGATTTTCCAAGGACTCGATATGAACAGAGTCCGTCCTCGGACCGGCATCCTTGAGCCACATACTGTTCACAGACTCCCCAGGTGAGTGCAGTAGGAAGGGGATTTGCTCAGGATGATGGACGATTTGAGGCGGAGCGCCAAGTCCCGAGGGCAATGGTTCCACAGACACCCTGACGTTATCAGCCTGTTCAAGAGTTCTGTTATCAGATCTCAGGTGGACCCGCCTCGGTTTACTTGTTCCACGTGTACACTGACCCACGCTCCAGTCATTAGCAGCAACACTAAAAAGATAAAATTGATCCGTTAGAAACTAGTCGCAGCATTGTGGGTAATGGACGATTTTCCAAGGACTCGATATGAACTGAGTCTGGCCTTGGACCGGCATCCTTGAGCCACATACTGGTCACAGACTCCCCAGGTGAGTGCAGTAGGAAGGGGATTCGCTCAGGATGATGGACGATTTGAGGCGGAGCGCCAAGTCCCGAGGGCGATGGTTCCACAGCCCGTTCAAGAGTTCTGTTATCAGATCACAGGTGGACCCGCCTCGGTTTACCTGGTCCACGTGTACACTGACCCGCGCTCCAGTCATTAGCAGCAACACTAAAAAGATAAAATTGATCCGTTAGAAACTAGTCGCAGCATTGTGGGTAATGGAAGATTTTCCAAGGACTCGATATGAACTGAGTCTGGCCTTGGACCGGCATCCTTGAGCCACATACTGGTCACAGACTCCCCAGGTGAGTGCAGTAGGAAGGGGATTCGTTCAGGATGATGGACGATTTGAGGCGGAGCGCCAAGTCCCGAGAGCGATGGTTCCACAGCTCGTTCAAGAGTTCTGTTATCATATCTCAGGTGGACCCGCCTCGGTTTACCTGGTCCACGTGTACACTGACCCGCGCTCCAGTCATTAGCAGCAACACTAAAAAGATAAAATTGATCTGTTAGAAACTAGTCGCAGCATTGTGGGTAATGGAAGATTTTCCAAGGACTCGATATGAACTGAGTCTGGCTTTGGACCGGCATCCTTGAGCCACGTACTGGTCACAGACTCCCCAGGTGAGTGCAGTAGGAAGGGGTTCCGCTCAGGATGATGGACGATTTGAGGCGGAGCGCCAAGTCCCGAGGGCGATGGTTCCACAGCCCGTTCAAGAGTTCTGTTATCAGATCACAGGTGGACCCGCCTCGGTTTACCTGGTCCACGTGTACACTGACCCGCGCTCCAGTCATTAGCAGCAACACTAAAAAGATAAAATTGATCCGTTAGAAACTAGTCGCAGCATTGTGGGTAATGGAAGATTTTCCAAGGACTCGATATGAACTGAGTCTGGCCTTGGACCGGCATCCTTGAGCCACATACTGGTCACAGACTCCCCAGGTGAGTGCAGTAGGAAGGGGATTTGCTCAGGATGATGGACGATTTGAGGCGGAGCGCAAAGTCCCGAGGGCAATGGTTCCACAGACACCCTGACGTTATCAGCCTGTTCAAGAGTTCTGTTATCAGATCTCAGGTGGACCCGCCTCGGTTTACTTGTTCCACGTGTACACTGACCCACGCTCCAGTCATTAGCAGCAACACTAAAAATATAAAACTGATCCGTTAGAAACTAGTCGCAGCATTGTGGGTAATGGAAGATTTTCCAAGGACTCGATATGAACTGAGTCCGTCCTTGGACCGGCATCCTTGAGCCACACACTGTTCACAGATTCCCTAGGTGAGTGCAGTAGGAAGGGGATTCGCTCAGGATGATGGACGATTTGAGGCGGAGCGCAAAGTCCCGAGGGCAATGATTCCACAGACACCCTGACGTTATCAGCCTGTTCAAGAGTTCTGTTATCAGATCTCAGGTGGACCCGCCTCGGTTTACCTGGTCCACGTGTACACTGACCCACGATCCAGTCATTAGCAGCAACACTAAAAGATAAAATTGATCCGTTAGAAACTAGTCGCAGCATTGTGGGTAATGGAAGATTTTCCAAGGACTCGATATGAACTGAGTCTGGCTTTGGACCGGCATCCTTGAGCCACATACTGGTCACAGACTCCCCCAGGTGAGTGCAGTAGGAAGGGGTTCCGCTCAGGATGATGGACGATTTGAGGCGGAGCGCAAAGTCCCGAGAGCGATGGTTCCACAGCCCGTTCAAGAGTTCTGTTATCATATCTCAGGTGGACCTGCCTCGGTTTACCTGGTCCACGTGTACACTGACCCGCGCTCCAGTCATTAGCAGCAAAACTAAAAAGATAAAATTGATCCGTTAGAAACTAGTCGCAGCATTGTGGGTAATGGAAGATTTTCCAAGGACTCGATATGAACTGAGTCTGGCTTTGGACCGGCATCCTTGAGCCACATACTGGTCACAGACTCCCCAGGTGAGTGCAGTAGGAAGGGGTTCCGCTCAGGATGATGGACGATTTGAGGCGGAGCGCAAAGTCCCGAGAGCGATGGTTCCACAGCCTGTTCAAGAGTTCTGTTATCAGATCTCAGGTGGACCCGCTTCGGTTTACCTGGTCCACGTGTACACTGACCCACGCTCCAGTCATTAGCAGCAACACTAAAAAGATAAAATTGATCCGTTAGAAACTAGTCGCAGCATTGTGGGTAATGGAAGATTTTCCAAGGACTCTATATGAAATGAGCCCGTCCTTGGACCGGCATCCTTGAGCCACATACTGTTCACAGATTCCCCAGGTGAGTGCAGTAGGAAGGGGATTCGCTCAGGATGATGGACGATTTGAGGCGTAGCGCAAAGTCCCGAGGGCAATCGTTCCACAGACACCCTGACGTTATCAGCCTGTTCAAGAGTTCTGTTATCAGATCTCAGGTGGACCCGCCTCGGTTTACTTGTTCCACGTGAACACTGACCCACGCTCCAGTCATTAGCAGCAACACTAAAAAGATCAAATTGATCCGTTAGAAACTAGTCGCAGCATTGTGGGTAATGGAAGATTTTCCAAGGACTCGATATGAACTGAGTCTGGCCTTGGACCGGCATCCTTGAGCCACATACTGGTCACAGACTCCCCAGGTGAGTGCAGTAGGAAGGGGATTCGTTCAGGATGATGGACGATTTGAGGCGGAGCGCCAAGTCCCGAGAGCGATGGTTCCACAGCTCGTTCAAGAGTTCTGTTATCATATCTCAGGTGGACCCGCCTCGGTTTACCTGGTCCACGTGTACACTGACCCGCGCTCCAGTCATTAGCAGCAACACTAAAAAGATAAAATTGATCTGTTAGAAACTAGTCGCAGCATTGTGGGTAATGGAAGATTTTCCAAGGACTCGATATGAACTGAGTCTGGCTTTGGACCGGCATCCTTGAGCCACGTACTGGTCACAGACTCCCCAGGTGAGTGCAGTAGGAAGGGGTTCCGCTCAGGATGATGGACGATTTGAGGCGGAGCGCCAAGTCCCGAGGGCGATGGTTCCACAGCCCGTTCAAGAGTTCTGTTATCAGATCACAGGTGGACCCGCCTCGGTTTACCTGGTCCACGTGTACACTGACCCGCGCTCCAGTCATTAGCAGCAACACTAAAAAGATCAAATTGATCCGTTAGAAACTAGTCGCAGCATTGTGGGTAATGGAAGATTTTCCAAGGACTCGATATGAACTGAGTCTGGCCTTGGACCGGCATCCTTGAGCCACATACTGGTCACAGACTCCCCAGGTGAGTGCAGTAGGAAGGGGATTCGCTCAGGATGATGGACGATTTGAGGCGGAGCGCCAAGTCCCGAGGGCGATGGTTCCACAGCCCGTTCAAGAGTTCTGTTATCATATCTCAGGTGGACCCGCCTCGGTTTACCTGGTTCACGTGTACACTGACCCGCGCTCCAGTCATTAGCAGCAACACTAAAAAGATAAAATTGATCCGTTAGAAACTAGTCGCAGCATTGTGGGTAATGGAAGATTTTCCAAGGACTCGATATGAACTGAGTCTGGCTTTGGACCGGCATCCTTGAGCCACATACTGGTCACAGACTCCCCAGGTGAGTGCAGTAGGAAGGGGATTCGCTCAGGATGATGGACGATTTGAGGCGGAGCGCAAAGTCCCGAGAGCGATGGTTCCACAGCCTGTTCAAGAGTTCTGTTATCAGACCTCAGGTGGACCCGCCTAGGTTTACTTGTTCCACGTGTACACTGACCCATACTCCAGTCATTAGCAGCAACACTAAAAAGATCAAATTGATCCGTTAGAAACTAGTTGCAGCATTGTGGGTAATGGAAGATTTTCCAAGGACTCGATATGAACTGAGTCCGTCCTTGGACCGGCATCCTTGAGCCACATACTGTTCACAGATTCCCCAGGTGAGTGCAGTAGGAAGGGGATTCGCTCAGGATGATGGACGATTTGAGGCGGAGCGCCAAGTCCCGAGGGCGATGGTTCCACAGCCCGTTCAAGAGTTCTGTTATCAGATCACAGGTGGACCCGCCTCGGTTTACCTGGTCCACGTGTACACTGACCCGCGCTCCAGTCATTAGCAGCAACACTAAAAAGACAAAATTGATCCGTTAGAAACTATTCGCTACATTGTGGGTAATGGAAGATTTTCCAAGGACTCGATATGAACTGAGTCTGGCTTTGGACGGGCATCCTTGAGCCACATACTGGTCACAGACTCCCCAGGTGAGTGCAGTAGGAAGGGGATTCGATCAGGATGATGGAGGATATGAGGCGGACCGCCAAGTCCCGAGGGCGATGATTCCACAGACACGCTGACGTTATCAGCCCGTTCAAGAGTTCCGTTATCAGCTCTCAGATGGACTCGCCTCGGTTTACCTGGTCCACGTGTACACTGACCCGCACTCCAGTCGTTAGCAGCGAAACTAAAAAGACGAAACTGATCCGTTAGAAACTAGTCGCAGCATTGTGGGTAATGGAAGATTTTCCAAGGACTCGATATGAACTGAGTCCGTCCTTGGACCGGCATCCTTGAGCCACATACTGTTCACAGATTCCCCAGGTGAGTGCAGTAGGAAGGGGATTCGCTCAGGATGATGGACGATTTGAGGCGGAGCGCCAAGTCCCGAGGGCGATGGTTCCACAGCCCGTTCAAGAGTTCTGTTATCAGATCTCAGATGGACTCGCCTCGGTTTACCTGGTCCACGTGTACACTGACCGGCACTCCAGTCGTTAGCAGCAAAACTAAAAAGACAAAACTGATCCGTTAGAAACTAGTCGCAGCATTGTGGGTAATGGAAGATTTTCCAAGGACTCGATCTGAACAGAGTCCATCCTTGGACGGGCATCCTTGAGTCACATACTGTTCACAGATTCCCCAGGTGAGTGCAGTAGGAAGGGGATTCGCTCAGGATGATGGACGATTTGAGGCGGAGCGCCAAGTCCCGAGGGCAATGGTTCCACAGACACCCTGACGTTATCAGCCTGTTCAAGAGTTCTGTTATCAGATCTCAGGTGCACCCGCCTCGGTATACTTGTTCCACGTGTACACTGACCCACGCTCCAGTCATTAGCAGCAACACTAAAAAGATAAAATTGATCCGTTAGAAACTAGTCGCAGCATTGTGGGTAATAGAAGATTTTCCAAGGACTCGATATGAACAGAGACCGTCCTTGGACCGGCATCCTTGAGCCACATACTGTTCACAGATTCCCCAGGTGAGTGCAGTAGGAAGGGGATTCGCTCAGGATGATGGACGATTTGAGGCGGAGCGCCAAGTCCCGAGGGCAATGGTTCCACAGACACCCTGACATTATCAGCCCGTTCAAGAGTTCTGTTATCAGCTCTCAGATGGACTCGCTTTGGTTTACCTGGTCCACGTGTACACTGACCCACGCTCCAGTCATTAGCAGCAACACTAAAAAGATAAAATTGATCCGTTAGAAACTAGTCGCAGCATTGTGGGTAATGGAAGATTTTCCAAGGACTCGATATGAACTGAGTCTGGCCTTGGACCGGCATCCTTGAGCCACATACTGTTCACAGATTCCCCAGGTGAGTGCAGTAGGAAGGGGATTTGCTCAGGATGATGGACGATTTGAGGCGGAGCGCAAAGTCCCGAGGGCAATGGTTCCACAGACACCCTGACGTTATCAGCCTGTTCAAGAGTTCTGTTATCAGATCTCAGGTGGACCCGCCTATGTTTACTTGTTCCACGTGTACACTGACCCGTGCTCCAGTCATTAGCAGCAAAACTAAAAAGATAAAATTGATCCGTTAGAAACTAGTCGCAGCATTGTGGGTAATGGAAGATTTTCCAAGGACTCGATATGAACTGAGTCTGGCTTTGGACCGGCATCCTTGAGCCACATACTGGTCACAGACTCCCCAAGTGAGTGCAGTAGGAAGGGGATTTGCTCAGGATGATGGACGATTTGAGGCGGAGCGCCAAGTCATGAGGGCGATGGTTCCACAGCCCGTTCAAGAGTTCTGTTATCAGATCACAGGTGGACCCGCCTCGGTTTACCTGGTCCACGTGTACACTGACCCGCGCTCCAGTCATTAGCAGCAACACTAAAAAGATAAAATTGATCCGTTAGAAACTAGTCACAGCATTGTGGGTAATGGAAGATTTTCCAAGGACTCGATATGAACTGAGTCCGGACTTGGACGGGCATCCTTGAGCCACATACTGGTCACAGACTCCCCAGGTGAGTGCAGTAGGAAGGGGATTTGCTCAGGATGATGGACGATTTGAGGCGGAGCGCCAAGTCCCGAGAGCGATGGTTCCACAGCCTGTTCAAGAGTTCTGTTATCAGACCTCAGGTGGACCCGCCTCGGTTTACTTGTTCCATGTGTACACTGACCCACACTCCAGTCATTAGCAGCAACACTAAAAAGATAAAATTGATCCGTTAGAAACTAGTCGCAGCATTGTGGGTAATGGACTATTTTCCAAGGACTCGATATGAACTGAGTCCGGCCTTGGACAGGCATCCTTGAGCCACATACTGGTCTAACTTTCCGATAGGGTTTTTTCTTGATAGTCTGGCTACTTCCCGATAGCTTGGTTAACCTTCTAGTAGCCTTGCTGCCTTCTTGGAAGCCTGGCTAACATTTTAATAGCCTGGCTAACTTCTTTTTTATCGTGGCTAATTCCTGATAGTTAAGCAATTTTTTAGTAGCATGACTAACTTTTAGGTAGCCTGGCTAACTTCTTGGGAGCCTGTTTAAGTTCCCTGATAGCCTGTCTAACTTTCTGATATGGTTATTTCTTGATAGTCTGGTTACTTCCCGATAATTTGGCTAACCTTCTAGTAGCCTGGCTAATATTTTGATAACCTGGCTAACTTCTTTGTATTGTGGCTGATTCCTGATCGATAAGCAATTTCTTAGTAACATGGCTAACTTCCTGGTAGCCTGGCTAACTTCTTGGAAGCCTGTCTAACTTTCTGATAGG
The DNA here is from genome assembly GCF_033978685.3 of Nerophis lumbriciformis. Taxonomy (NCBI): domain Eukaryota; kingdom Metazoa; phylum Chordata; class Actinopteri; order Syngnathiformes; family Syngnathidae; genus Nerophis; species Nerophis lumbriciformis. Next base: position 8,869,742 of record NC_084553.2, read on the forward strand.
GTTATTTCTTGATAGTCTGGCTACTTCCCGATAGCTTCTCATAGCCTTGCAAACCTCTTGGAAGCCTGGCTAACATTTTGATAGCCCAGCTAACTTATTTTTTTATTGTGGCTGATTCCTGATTGATAAGCAATTTCTTAGTAACATGGCTAACTTCCTGGTAGCCTGGCTAACTTCTTGGAAGCCTGTCTAACTTTTTGATAGGGTTATTTCTTGATAGTCTGGCTACTTCCCGATAGCTTTTCGTAGCCTTGCAAACCTCTTGGAAGCCTGGATAACATTTTGATAGCCCGGCTAACTTATTTTTTTTATCGTGGCTGATTCCTGATCGATAAGCAATTTCTTAGTAACATGGCTAACTTCCTGGTAGCCTGGCTAACTTCTTGGAAGCCTGTCTAACTTTCTGATAGGGTTATTTCTTGATAGTCTGGCTACTTCTCGATAGCTTGGCTAACCTCCTAGTAGCCTTGCTAACTTCTTGGTAGCCTGGCTAACATTTTGATAGCCTTGCTAACTTCTTGGAAGCCTGTTTAAGTTCCCGATAGCCTGTCTAACTTCCTGATAGGGTTATTTCTTGATAGTCTGGCTACTTCCCGATAGCTTCTCGTAGCCTTGCAAACCTCTTGGAAGCCTGGCTAACATTTTGATAGCCCGGCTAACTTGTTTTTTATCGTGGCTGATTCCTGATGGATAAGCAATTTCTTAGTAACATGGCTAACTTCCTGGTAGCCTGGCTAATTTCTTGGAAGCCTGTCTAACTTTCTGATAGGGTTATTTCTTGATAGTCTGGCTACTTCCCGATAGCTTGGCTAACCTTCTAGTAGCCTTGCTACCTTCTTGGAAGCCTGGCTAACATTTTAATAGCCTGGCTAACTTCTTTTTTTATCGTGGCTAATTCCTGATAGTTAAGCAATTTTTTAGTAGCATGACTAACTTTTAGGTAGCCTGGCTAACTTCTTGGGAGCCTGTTTAAGTTCCTGATAGCCTGTCTAACTTTCTGATATGGTTATTTCTTGATAGTCTGGTTACTTCCCGATAACTTGGCTAACCTTCTAGTAGCCTGGCTAATATTTTGATAACCTGGCTAACTTCTTTGTATTGTGGCTAATTCCTGATGGATAGGCTATTTATTTAGTAGCATGGCTAACTTCCTGGAAGCCTGTTTAAGTTCCCGATAGCCTGTCTAACTTTCTGATAGGGTTATTTCTTGATAGTCTGGCTACTTCCCGATAGCTTCTCATAGCCTTGCAAACCTCTTGAAAGCCTGGCTAGCATTTTGATGGCCCGGCTAACTTATTTTTTATCGTGGCTGATTCCTGATCGATAAGCAATTTCTTAGTAACATGGCTAACTTCCTGGTAGCCTGGCTAACTTCTTGGAAGCCTGTCTAACTTTCTGATAGGGTTATTTCTTGATAGTATGGCTACTTCCCGATAGCTTGGCTAACCTCCTAGTAGCCTTGCTAACTTCTTAGTAGCCTGGCTAACATTTTGATAGCCTTGCTAACTTCTTGGAAGCCTGTTTAAGTTCCCGATAGCCCGTCTAACTTCCTGATAGGGTTATTTCTTGATAGTCTGGCTACTTCCCGATAGCTTCTCGTAGCCTTGCAAACATTTTGATAGCCCGGCTAACTTATTTTTTATCGTGGCTGCTTCCTGATCGATAAGCAATTTCTTAGTAACATGGCTAACTTCCTGGTAGCCTGTCTAACTTCTTGAAAGTTTGTCTAACTTTCTGATAGGGTTATTTCTTGATAGTCTGGCTACTTCCCGATAGCTTGGTTAACCTTCTAGTAGCCTTGCTAACTTCTTGGAAGCCTGGCTAACATTTTAATAGCCTGGCTAACTTATTTTTTATCGTGGCTAATTCCTGATAGTTAAGCAATTTTTTAGTAGCATGACTAACTTTTAGGTAGCCTGGCTAACTTCTTGGGAGCCTGTTTAAGTTCCTGATAGCCTGTCTAACCTTCTGATATGGTTATTTCTTGATAGTCTGGTTACTTCCCGATAACTTGGCTAACCTTCTAGTAGCCTGGCTAATATTTTGATAACCTGGCTAACTTCTTTGTATTGTGGCTAATTCCTGATGGATAGGCTATTTATTTAGTAGCATGGCTAACTTCCTGGAAGCCTGTTTAAGTTCCTGATAGCCTGTCTAACTTCCTGATAGGGTTATTTCTTGATAGTCTGGCTACTTCCTGATAGCTTGGCTAACCTTCTCGTAGCCTTGCAAACCTCTTGGAAGCCCGGCTAACATTTTGATAGCCTGGCTAACTTATTTTTTATCGTGGCTGATTCCTGATCGATAAGCAATTTCTTAGTAACATGGCTAACTTCCTGGTAGCAGGGCTAACTTCGTGGAAGTTTGTCTAACTTTCTGATAGGGTTATTTCTTGATAGTCTGGCTACTTCCTGATAGCTTGGTTAACCTTCTAGTAGCCTTGCTACCTTCTTGGAAGCCTGGCTAACATTTTAATAGCCTGGCTAACTTCTTTTTTATCGTGGCCAATTCCTGATAGTTAAGCAATTTTTTAGTAGCATGACAAACTTGTAGGTAGCCTGGTTAACTTCTTGGGAGCCTGTTTAAGTTCCTGATAGCCTGTCTAACTTTCTGATATGGTTATTTCTTGATAGTCTGGTTACTTCCCGATAACTTGGCTAACCTTCTAGTAGCCTGGCTAATATTTTGATAACCTGGCTAACTTCTTTGTATTGTGGCTAATTCCTGATGGATAGGCTATTTATTTAGTAGCATGGCTAACTTCCTGGAAGCCTGTTTAAGTTCCTGATAGCCTGTCTAACTTCCTGATAGGGTTATTTCTTGATAGTCTGGCTACTTCCCGATAGCTTCTCGTAGCCTTGCAAACCTCTTGGAAGCCTGGCTAACATTTTGATAGCCCGGCTAACTTATTTTTTTATCGTGGCTGATTCCTGATCGATAAGCAATTTCTTAGTAACATGGCTAACTTCCTGGTAGCCTGGCTAACTTCTTGGAAGTTTGTCTAACTTTCTGATAGGGTTATTTCTTGATAGTCTGGCTACTTCCCGATAGCTTGGCTAACCTTCTAGTAGCCTTGCTACCTTCTTGGAAGCCTGGCTAACATTTTAATAGCCTGGCTAACTTCTTTTTTTATCGTGGCTAATTCCTGATAGTTAAGCAATTTTTTAGTAGCATGACTAACTTTTAGGTAGCCTGGTTAACTTCTTGGGAGCCTGTTTAAGTTCCTGATAGCCTGTCTAACTTTCTAATATGGTTATTTCTTGATAGTCTGGTTACTTCCCGATAACTTGGCTAACCTTCTAGTAGCCTGGCTAATATTTTGATAACCTGGCTAACTTTTTTGTATTGTGGCTAATTCCTGATGGATAGGCTATTTATTTAGTAGCATGGCTAACTTCCTGGAAGCCTGTTTAAGTTCCTGATAGCCTGTTTAACTTCCTGATAAGGTTATTTCTTGATAGTCTGGCTACTTCCCGATAGCTTCTCGTAGCCTTGCAAACCTCTTGGAAGCCTGGCTAACATTTTGATAGCCCGGCTAACTTATTTTTTATCGTGGCTGATTCCTGATCGATAAGCAATTTCTTAGTAACATGGCTAACTTCCTGGTAGCCTGGCTAACTTCTTGGAAGCCTGTCTAACTTTCTGATAGGGTTATTTCTTGATAGTCTGGCTACTTCCCGATAGCTTGGCTAACCCCCTAGTAGCCTTGCTAACTTCTTGGTAGCCTGGCTAACATTTTGATAGCCTTGCTAACTTCTTGGAAGCCTGTTTAAGTTCCCGATAGCCTGTCTAACTTCCTGATAGGGTTATTTCTTGATAGTCTGGCTTCTTCCCGATAGCTTCTCGTAGCCTTGCAAACCTCTTGGAAGCCTGGCTAACATTTTGATAGCCTGGCTAACTTATTTTTTATCGCGGCTGCTTCCTGATCGATAAGCAATTTCTTAGTAACATGGCTAACTTCCTGGTAGCCTGGCTAACTTCCTGATAGGGTTAATTCTTGATAGTCTGGCTACTTCCCGATAGCTTGGCTAACCTTCTCGTAGCCTTGCAAACCTCTTGGAAGCCTGGCTAACATTTTGATAGCCCGGCTAACTTATTTTTTATCGTGGCTGATTCCTGATCGATAAGCAATTTCTTAGTAACATGGCTAACTTCCTGGTAGCCTGGCTAATTTCTTGGAAGCCTGTCTAACTTTCTGATAGGGTTATTTCTTGATAATCTGGCTACTTCCCGATAGCTTGGCTAACCTCCTAGTAGCCTTGCTAACTTCTTGGTAGCCTGGCTAACATTTTGATAGCCTTGCTAACTTCTTGGAAGCCTGTTTAAGTTCCCGATAGCCTGTCTAACTTCCTGATAGGGTTATTTCTTGATAGTCTGGCTACTTCCCGATAGCTTCTCGTAGCCTTGCAAACCTCTTGGAAGCCTGGCTAACATTTTGATAGCCCGGCTAACTTGTTTTTTATCGTGGCTGATTCCTGATCGATAAGCAATTTGTTAGTAACATGGCTAACCTCCTGGTAGCCTGGCTAACTTCTTGGAAGCCTGTCTAACTTTCTGATAGGGTTATTTCTTGATAGTCTGGCTACTTCCTGATAGCTTGGTTAACCTTCTAGTAGCCTTGCTACCTTCTTGGAAGCCTGGCTAATATTTTAATAGCCTTGCTAACTTCTTGGAAGCCTGTTTAAGTTCCCGATAGCCTGTCTAACTTCCTGATAGGGTTATTTCTTGATAGTCTGGCTACTTCCCGATAGCTTCTCGTAGCCTTGCAAACCTCTTGGAAGCCTGGCTAACATTTTGATAGCCTGGCTAACTTATTTTTTATCGCGGCTGCTTCCTGATCGATAAGCAATTTCTTAGTAACATGGCTAACTTCCTGGTAGCCTGGCTAACTTCCTGATAGGGTTAATTCTTGATAGTCTGGCTACTTCTCGATAGCTTGGCTAACCTTCTCGTAGCCTTGCAAACCTCTTGGAAGCCTGGCTAACATTTTGATAGCCCGGCTAACTTATTTTTTATCGTGGCTGATTCCTGATGGATAAGCAATTTCTCAGTAACATGGCTAACTTCCTGGTAGCCTGGCTAACTTCTTGGAAGCCTGTCTAACTTTCTGATAGGGTTATTTCTTGATAGTCTGGCTACTTCCCGATAGCTTGGTTAACCTCCTAGTAGCCTTGCTACCTTCTTGGAAGCCTGGCTAACATTTTGATAGCCTTGCTAACTTCTTGGAAGCCTGTTTAAGTTCCCGATAGCCTGTCTAACTTCCTGATAGGGTTATTTCTTGATAGTCTGGCTACTTCCCGATAGCTTCTCGTAGCCTTGCAAACCTTTTGGAAGCCTGGCTAACATTTTGATAGCCCGCCTAACTTATTTTTTATCGTGGTTGATTCCTGATCGATAAGCAATTTCTTAGTAACATGGCTAACTTCCTGGTAGCCTGGCTAACTTCTTGGAAGCCTGTCTAACTTTCTGATAGGGTTATTTCTTGATAGTCTGGCTACTTCCCGATAGCTTGGTTAACCTTCTAGTAGCCTTGCTACCTTCTTGGAAGCCTGGCTAACATTTTAATAGCCTGGCTAACTTCTTTTTTATCGTGGCTAATTCCTGATAGTTAAGCAATTTTTTATAAGCATGACTAACTTGTAGGTAGCCTGGCTAACTTCTTGGGAGCCTGTTTAAGTTCCTGATAGCCTGTCTAGCTTTCTGATATGGTTATTTCTTGATAGTCTGGTTACTTCCCGATAATTTGGCTAACCTTCTAGTAGCCTGGCTAATATTTTGATAACCTGGCTAACTTCTTTGTATTGTGGCTGATTCCTGATCGATAAGCAATTTCTTAGTAACATGGCTAACTTCCTGGTAGCCTGGCTAACTTCTTGGAAGCCTGTCTAACTTTCTGATAGGGTTATTTCTTGATAGTCTGGCTACTTCCCGATAGCTTCTCGCAGCCTTGCAAACCTCTTGGAAGCCTGGCTAACAATTTGATAGCCCGGCTAACTTATTTTTTATCGTGGCTGATTCCTGATCGATAAGCAATTTCTTAGTAACATGGCTAACTTCCTGGTAGCCTGGCTAACTTCTTGGAAGCCTGTCTAACTTTCTGATAGGGTTATTTCTTGATAGTCTGGCTACTTCCTGATAGCTTGGTTTACCTTCTAGTAGCCTTGCTATCTTCTTGGAAGCCTGGCTAACATTTTAATAGCCTGGCTAACTTCTTTTTTATCGTGGCTAATTCCTGATCGATAAGCAATTTTTTAGTAGCATGACTAACTTTTTGGTAGCCTGGCCAACTTCTTGGGAGCCTGTTTAAGTTCCTGATAGCCTGTCTAACTTTCTGATAGGGTTATTTCTTGATAGTCTGGTTACTTCCCGATAACTTGGCTAACCTTCTAGTAGCCTGGCTAAAATTTTGATAACCTGGCTAACTTCTTTGTATTGTGGCTAATTCCTGATGGATAGGCTATTTATTTAGTAGCATGGCTAACTTCCTGGAAGCCTGTTTAAGTTCCCGATAGCCTGTCTAACTTCCTGATAGGGTTATTTCTTGATAGTCTGGCTACTTCCCGATAGCTTCTCGCAGCCTTGCAAACCTCTTGGAAGCCTGGCTAACAATTTGATAGCCCGGCTAACTTATTTTTTATCGTGGCTGATTCCTGATCGATAAGCAATTTCTTAGTAACATGGCTAACTTCCTGGTAGCCTGGCTAACTTCTTGGAAGCCTGTCTAACTTTCTGATAAGGTTATTTCTAGATAGTCTGGCTACTTCCTGATAGCTTGGTTAACCTTCTAGTAGCCTTGCTACCTTCTTGGAAGCCTGGCTAACATTTTGATAGCCTTGCTAACTTCCTGGTAGCTCTGCTAACTTTCTGTTAGTCTGTCTAACTTCAGTTTTGTTTTGTGAAGTTCTTATTAATTTTTTTGGGGGGGTTCCTTGTGTGTTTTTTTTTTGTTACATTTGTTCTGGATCCTGCAGCATGTTCTCTTCAGCATGTTTGTGTTTGGATCATTGGTGAGTAGAAAGCCAGGAAAATATTCACGTTTTTTTTTGCAACCCAGCTAATAACGAGGAGAAAGACGTCGACTGAATCGCTGCCTCGCGCTGCGTCTTTGTCGACAAATAGAGGCTGATGACTCAGCGCCCTTGAAGGCCGGCAGCCGCCTCGCCGCTACGATTATGCAAATGTGTTTAAAACTCTATCCTGCGAAAAAACCCAGCGGTGACCAATACTTCCCTTGACAATAATCCCCGCTGAGATCCGCTCAGAGACGAGGAGGTGGTTCCCCGCAGCCGCGCCAAAAAGACGGCCATAAACAGCGGCCCTGCAAGGCGAGCGCCGCTCAACACATTTACTGCTTCATAAAGGAGCCGTCTTTATTCGCGGCCTATTAGAGGCGTCGCCGGCATGATTTAGACGGAGCGGAACTCTCCGGCGTAATGAGACCGTGATACAAACGGACTGTTTAGCATCCTTCGCCGTCCTCGTCCGTGTAAAATACGGCCAACGGGGAGCTAATTGCGCTCCGTCCGTATGTTCGGATTTAAGGCTTTATTCCCGACGTCTTCAGTATTTTGTGTCGGCGGGTGACTTTTGCCCTTTGCCGGATGTAAAAAGTAAAACCGGGCGACGCCGTTTGCAGTGGATCGTGCAGGACTTAAAAGGAGGAGAGAACATCTTAGGAGTTTCAAGACGACAGGTTTATCTTCCAGGGGGGAAAGTGAGTGTCAAAGAAGGTACACAGTTGACAGTAAAAGTTTATTCCATCTCCCTCTGGCTCAAACCTTCATGTTCACACTGCAAAAACTGAAATCTAAGTAAGATGAAATATCTCAAATAAGGGTGATATTTGCTTATTTTCTGTCTGATAAGATCATTCTTCTCACTAAGCAGATTTGATGTTAGGGTGTTTTACTTGTTTTAAGGGTTTTGGTCCTAAATGATCTCAGTAAGATATTACAGCTTGTTGCTGAGATTTGATGACCTATATCAGGGGTGCTCACACTTTTTCTGCAGGCGAGCTACTTTTCAATTGATCAAGTCGTGGGGATTTACCTCATTCATATATATCGTTTATATTTACTTATTTATGAAATATATGTTTTTGTTAACAAGTTAAAGGTGTTTAATGATAATACAAGCATGTTTAACACATATAGTTAACATTGTTAATAAGTTAAAGGCATACTTGCCAACCTTGAGACCTCTGATTTCGGGAGGTGGGGGGCGTGGTTGGGGGTGTGGTTAAGATATATATATATATAAGAAATACTTGACTTTCAGTGAATTCTAGCTATATATATATTTTTTATTTTATTACATATATATATATATATATATATATATATATATACATATATAAAAATAAATAAAATAAATACTTGAATTTCAGTGTTCATTTATTTACACATACACACACACACATAACACTCATCTACTCATTGTTGAGTTAAGGGTTGAATTGTCCATACTTGTTCTATTCTCTGTCACTATTTCAGAACACACACATTATACAAATATACATTATAAAATCAATAAGAAAACGGGAACTCTAATTTGGGAGTCTGAATTAGGATCAGAAGTTCCTATATAAACATTGCGCACTCACGTCGCCTTTTTGTATTGATTACTGCAGCTATGCACTGGATTCATTCACAGATACAAACTACAACTCACAAACACTTTAGAGTTAGGCTCCACCATCAGAATGTGTACTTAAACTTATAAAGATCACATGGATATTATTCAGTGAGTTGATTCACCAAAACTAACCTGTTATACAGGAGGAAAAAGCACAGAGGACGTTTCAATTGTTCACAGACTGGTGATAGCATTCAATTGGGAAGAAAACGCCCTACTGCCCCCTACTGACCAATGTGAATACTGATAATTGTGTAATGACAGCTCCAAAAACGAATTCAAACCACAAACTAAAATAAATAAATCAACACAAACATGTGACACATTATGGGTGGGTCACATATGCATGTACAGTAGATGGCAGTATTGTCCTGTTTAAAAGTGTCACAACGTTGCTGTTTACGGCAGACGAACTGCTTTACGGTAGACGAAAACTTGACTGCTGTTGTTGTGTGTTGTTACCGCGCTGGGAGGACGTTAATGAAACTGCCTAACAATAAACCCACATAAGAAACCAAGAACTCGCCCTCCATCATTAGCTGTTTATATTGTGGGAAAGCGGACGTGTGAACAGGCTGTCAACACGTCACTCGGGTCCGCATGGAGCTGGAGGGGGCGTGACCTCCTGCTCCGCCTGAATTTCGGGAAATTTTCGGGAGAAAATTTGTCCCGGGAGGTTTTCGGGAGAGGCGCTGGATTTCGGGAGTCTCCCGGAAAATCCGGGAGGGTTGGCAAGTATGGTTAAAGGTGTTTAAAGATAATACAAGCATGTTTAACACATATAGTTAATATTGTTAATAAGTTAAAGGTGTTTAAAGATAATACAAGCATGTTTAACACATATAGTTAATATTGTTAATAAGTTAAAGGTGGTTAAAGATAATACAAGCATGTTTAACACATATAAATTCCTTTCTTTCATGAAGACAAGAATATAAGTTGGTGTATTACCTGATTCTGATGACTTGCATTGATTGGAATCAGACAGTGGTGATGATAACATCCGCATTTTCGAATGGAGGAGAAAAAAAGTCCTCCTTTCTGTCCAATACCACATGAAAGTGGTTGGTTTTTGGCATCTTATTTATCCAGCTTCCGTACTCCTTTTTATACACTTTACAAGAAATACATTGTCGGCAAACTCCGTAGCTTGCTAGCTTGTGCACGCCAGCTTTCTGAGACTCTTATTTTGTTAGCGCAGGCAGGATGAAGCAGCGCTTTTATTGTGCAACTGTGCAGTCGGTCTTTGGAGTTTTGACGACAGGTACGGCGCCAGAGTCTGTTGAAATAAAGTGTTTCTCGCCTTCCAGTCGGTAATTTTAATGAGCTGGCAGCAGCCAGCGTCATCTCAGAAGACCCTCGGGTGCCGTGAATGTCAATCAAGTGACGAAAGTGACGTCATAGTGAAGATTTATGATCGCTAATTTTTAGGACTATTTTTTTAATGCCTGGCTGGTGATCGACTGACACACCCTCCGAGATCGACTGGTAGCTCGCGATCGACGTAATGAGCACCCCTGACCTATATTGAGTAAAACATGCTTGAAACTAGAATATCTACTGTTGCAAAGCTGTGTCATCAACACTCACAAGTATAAAACTACTTTTTTTTAAAGTAATAATTTCTTACTTCAAGAATGAAAAAAAAAATCATGATGCCGAGCGCATATCATTATGTCAAGATAATGTCACTGGCATTTACAAACCCCGTTTCCATATGAGTTGGGAAATTGTGTTAGATGTGAATATAAACGGAATACAATGATTTGCAAATCCTTTTCAACCCATATTCAGTTGAATGCACTACAAAGACAACATATTTGATGTTCAAACTCATAAACTTTATTTTTGTTTTGCAATTAATAATTAACTTAGAATTTAATGGCTGCAACACGTGCCAAAGTAGTTGGGAAAGGGCTTGTTCACCACTGTGTTACATGGCTTTTCCTTTTAACGACACTCAGTAAACGTTTGGGAACTGAGGAGACACATTTTTGAAGCTTCTCAGGTGGAATTCTTTCCCATTCTTGCTTGATGTACAGCTTAAGTTGTTCAACAGTCCGGGGGTCTCCGTTGTGGTATTTTAGGCTTCATAATGTGCCACACATTTTCAACGGTAGGCCAGTCCAGTACCCGCACTCTTTTACTATGAAGCCACGTTGATGTAAAACGTGGCTTGGCATTGTCTTGCTGAAATAAGCAGGGGCGTCCATGGTAACGTTGCATGGATGGCAACATATGTTGCTCCAAAACCCGTATGTACCTTTCAGCATTAATGGCGCCTTCACAGATGTGTAAGTTACCCATGTCTTGGGCACTAATACACCCCCATTCCATCACAGATGCTGGCTTTTCAACTTTGCGCCTATAACAATCCGGATGGTTCTTTTCCTTTTTGGTCCGGAGGACACGATGTCCACAGTTTCCAAAAACAATTTGAAATGTGGACTCATCAGACCTCAGAACACTTTTCCAATTTGTATCAGTCCATCTTAGATGAGCTCAGGCCCAGCGAAGCCGACGGCGTTTCTGGGTGTTGTTGATAAACGGTTTTCGCCTTGCATAGGAGAGTTTTAACTTGCACTTACAGATGTAGCGACCAACTGTAGTGACTGACAGTGGGTTTCTGAAGTGTTCCTGAGCCCATGTGGTGATATCCTTTACACACTGATGTTGCTTGTTGATGCAGTACAGCCTGAGGGATGGAAGGTCACGGGCTTAGCTGCTTACGTGCAGTGATTTCTCCAGATTCTCTGAACCCTTTGATGATATTACGGACCGTAGATGGTGAAATCCCTAAATTCCTTGCAAAAGCTGGTTGAGAAAGGTTTTTCTTAAACTGTTCAACAATTTGCTCGCGCATTTGTTGACAAAGTGGTGACCCTCGCCCCATCCTTGTTTGTGAATGACTGAGCATTTCATGGAATCTACTTTTATACCCAATCATGGCACCCACCTGTTCCTAATTTGCCTGCACACCTGTGGGATGTTCCAAATAAGTGTTTGATGAGCATTCCTCAACTTTATCAGTATTTATTGCCACCTTTTTCAACTTCTTTGTCACGTGTTGCTGGCATCAAATTCTAAAGTTAATGATTATTTGCAAAAAAAATAACATCAAATATGTTGTCTTTGTAGCATATTCAACTGAATATGGGTTGAAAAGGATTTGCAAATCATTGTATTCCGTTTATATTTACATCCAACACAATTTCCCAACTCATATGGAAACGGGGTTTGTACTTAATTTAAGAATATTTTTGAACATATTGAGCAAAAAGGTCTCCTTTTTTTTTGTCTACCAAGAAAAATGCACTTGTTATTAGTGAGAATATACTTATTTTAAGGTATTTTTGGGTTCATTGAGGTTAGCTAATTTTACTCGTTTTGGAAAGTCTTGACAAGCCACATTTTCTTGTTCTATTGGAATTTTCAGATTGTTTGCTTGGTGCTGCGACACACTGAACACATCATAATTTGCCACCTCAGTAGAATGCATGTCCACCTCTGGCACAGTCACTGCAGAAAGAGTTGTGTATTATTCTAGGAGAAATGCTATGTGTGCAGGGATTTTCCAGCCTGGCGCTGGCTAGTTCTAGCTTAACTGACTCCTCACCCGGACTAGCAGACTCTGTAATTGCCTGTGACCGAGCTTGCTCTAGTGTAGTTAGTCAAGTGTGACTCAAACAGAAATCTATGTTCCTATAATTGGATGATGGGACATGAGATGAGATCTCACTGAGGACTGTTTATTTATTCATTTTTATTTTTTATTCCTACGCGTGGCAGGTCTGCTTATGCCACTGTTTGCATGCAAACCTGTCCAAAAACCTTTGTCCACGCGGGCATATTTGACCTTCAATGGAGTTTATCCGCATTGCCGGCAGTAAGTCGGACACGTTTCCAGTGAGGGTTGGACTCCGCCAAGGCTGCCCTTTGTCACCGATTCTGTTCATAACTTTTATGGACAGAATTTCTAGGCGCAGTCAAGGCGTTGAGGGGATCCGGTTTGGTGGCTGCAGGATTAGGTCTCTGCTTTTTGCAGATGATGAGGTCCTGATGGCTTCATCTGGCCAGGATCTTCAGCTCTCCCTGGATCGGTTCGCAGCCGGGTGTGAAGCGACTGGGATGAGAATCAGCACCTCCAAGTCCGAGTCCATGGTTCTCGCCCGGAAAAGGGTGGAGTGCCATCTCCGGGTTGGGGAGGAGACCCTGCCCCAAGTGGAAGAGTTCAAGTACCTAGGAGTCTTGTTCACGAGTGAGGGAAAAGTGGATCGTGAGATCGACAGGCGGATCGGTGCGGCGTCTTCAGTAATGCGGACGCTGTATCGATCTGTTGTGGTGAAGAAGGAGCTGAGCCGGAAGGCAAAGCTCTCAATTTAACGGTCGATCTACGTTCCCATCCTTACCTATGGTCATGAGCTTTGGGTTATGACCGAAAGGCCAAGATCACGGGTACAGGCGGCCGAAATGAGTTTCCTCCGCCGGGTGGCAGGGCTCTCCCTTAGAGATAGGGTGAGAAGCTCTGCCATCCGGGGGGAGCTCAAAGTAAAGCCACTGCTCCTCCACATCGAGAGGAGCCAGATGAGGTGGTTCGGGCATCTGGTCAGGATGCCACCCGAACGCCTCCCTCGGGAGGTGTTTAGGGCACGTCCAACCGGTAGGAGGCCACGGGGAAGACCCAGGACACGTTGGGAAGACTATGTCTCCCGGCTGGCCTGGGAACGCCTCGGGATCCCCCGGGAGGAGCTGGACGAAGTGGCTGGGGAGAGGAAAGTCTGGGCTTCTCTGCTTAGGCTGCTGCCCCCGCGACCCGACCTCGGATAAGCGGAAGTAGATGGATGGATGGATGGATGGATGGAGTTTATCAAGTGTCCCCAGAGGGCTGAAAACACCCTTTTGAACAAAATCAATCTCAAGCAGAAAACACAATAAAGACCGCACAAGATGAAAACGATTTCTTGGAAATGGAAGAAAAAGAAGACAAAAGTGCGCAATTAAAAAAACAAAAAACAAACAAAAAAAAACCTTTTTTTTTTTCTTCCTTTGACAAAAGAGAAATGAAAGCAACAGAAGGAAGACGTGTGCACTCTGAGATATAAGCACAAACACAATGTTGCGGCACATTGTTAGCGTCGCATTCCGACCAAAATTGAATCACAATCGCCGAGCCCACTTTTAAGTAATCAAAAAGCGCCGTTCCACTTCATTTCCTCTCATTCCGTTATTGCTGATGTATTGCCGCCGTAATACATCTCGATATGCAATCTTTTGCGAAAATTTCCCCGCCATCTGACGGTGGACTCGGTGCCAGGCGGCGGACGAGGGGTGCCGATGGTGACGAGCGCGGACTCCCGTTCGCCCGCCGAGACGAGCGCGGGGAAAATCGGAAGTGACAAGCGCGGCTCGGGTACGGGAAGCGCGTTGGAAGGGGTTTCGTAGAGCGGGCGGGTGGCGTTGCTGGCCTGTGACTCGCACTGAGGACCTCCTTCTTTTGATTGGAGAGCGATCGCTGCAATAATTGTGTGTCAGCTTCAATTATTTCGGCTTTAAAAGAGACGGCGAGGCGTTTCCGACATCATGATAATCTATACTTGCAATTAGAGAACATATGTCGACAGCTTTCATAGATAAGTCACACATTTTCCGGACTACACCTACTAAATTATAGATTTTTTCCATATATTAGAGCAGTGGTTCTTAACCTTATTGGAGGTACCAAACCCCACCAGTTTCATATGCACATACACCCAACCCTTCTTTTGTGAAAAATAAAATGTTTTTTTTTCAAATTCAAGACAAAGGTATATGTTTTTGGTAACACTTTAGTGTGGGGAACATGTTCTAAGTAACAAAGACTTAATTAAGAGTTATTTGATTAGGGTTAGAGGGTTAGGGTTATGATAAGGCCATGCCGAATAAAGCATGGGGGTAGGGTTAGGTTTGGGTTGGGGTTGGGGTTAGGGTTGGATTAGGGTTAGTATTGGGATTAGGGTTAGGGTTAGGCATAAAGTAAAATAGTTGGCTAGGGTTAGGGCTAAGGTTGGGGGTGGCGTTAGGATTAGGGTTAGGGTTAGGCAGGGTTAGGGTTAGGGGTTAGGGTTGGGGTTGGGGTTGGGGTTAGGGTTAAGATTAGGGTTAGGATTAGGATTAGGGTTAGGCATAAAAAAAGTGTTGGTTAGGGTAAGGGTTAGAGTTAGGGTTAGGGTTAGGGTTAGGGTTAGGGTTGGGGTTGGTGTTGGTGTTGGGGTTAGGGTTAGGATTAGGGTTAGGGTTAGGCAAGGTTAGGTTTGGGGATAGGGTTAGGGATTAGGGTTAGGGTTAGGGTTAGGGTTAGGGTTGGGGTTGGGGTTAGGGTTAGGGTTTTGGTTAGGGTTAAGGTTAGGGTTGGAGTTGGGGTTGAGGTTAGGATTAGGGTTAGTATTAGGATTAGGGTTAGGTTTAGGCATAAAGAAAAATAGTTGGTTAGGGTTAGGGCTAGGGTTGGGGGTGGGGTTAGGATTAGGGTTAGGGTTGGGCAGGGTTAGGGTTAGGGTTAGGTTTGGGGTTAGGGTTAGGGTTAAGGGTTAGGGTCTGGGTTAGGGTTAGGATTAGGGTTAGGATTAGGATCAGGGTTAGAGTTAGGCATAAAGAAAAAGTGTTGGTTAAGGTTAGGGTTAGGGTTAAAGGGTTAGGGTTAGATTTTGGGGTTAGGGTTAGGGTTGGGGTTGGAGTTGGGGTTGGGTTTAGGGTTAGGGTTATGATTAGGATTAGGGTTAGTGTTAGGCATAAAGAAAAGGGTTGGTTAGGGTTAGGGCTAGGGTTGGGGGTGGGGCTAGGATTAGGGTTTAGGTTAGGCTTAGGCAAGGTTAGGTTTGGGGTTAGGGTTAGGGTTGGGGTTGGGGTTAGGGTTAGGATTAGGGTTAGGGTTGGGGTTGGGGTTGGGATTAGGGTTAGGGTTAGGGTTACGATTAGGATTAGTGTTAGGGTTAGGCATAAAGAATAAGAGTTGGTTAGGGTTAGGGCTAGGGTTGAGGGTGGGGTTAGGATTAGGGTTAGGGTTAGGGTTAGGCAAGGTTAGGTTTGGGGTTAGGGCTAGGGTTAAGGTTAGGGGTTGGGGTTGGGGTTGGTGTTCGGGTTAGGGTTAGGGTTTGGGTTAGGCAAGGTTAGGTTTAGGGTTAGGGTTAGGGTTAGGGGTTAGGGTTAGGGTTGGGGTTGGGGTTAGGGTTAGGATTAGGGTTGGAGTTGGGTTTGGGGTTAGTGTTAGGATTAAGGTTAGGATTAGGGTTAGCGTTAGGGTTAGGCAAGGTTAGGTTTAGGGTTAGGGTTAGGATTAGGGTTAGGGTTAGGGGTCAGGGTTAGGGTTGGGGTTGGGGTTAGGGTTAGGGTTAGGATTAGGGTTAGGGGTCAGGGTTTGGGTTGGGGTTGGGGTTAGGGTTAGGGTTAGGGTTGGAATGGGGTTGAGGTTAGGATTAGGGTTAGTATTGGGATTAGGGTTATGGTTAGGCATAAAGAAAATAGTTGGTTAGGGCTAGGGTTGGGGTGGGGTTAGGATTAGGATTAGGGTTGGGCAGGGTTAGGGTTAGGTTTGGGGTTAGGGTTAGGATAGGGGTAGGGTTAGGGGTTGGGGTTAGGTTTAGGGTTAGGGTTGGAATGGGGTTGAGGTTAGGATTAGGGTTAGTATTGGGATTAGGGTTATGGTTAGGCATAAAGAAAATAGTTGGTTAGGGCTAGGGTTGGGGTGGGGTTAGGATTAGGATTAGGGTTGGGCAGGGTTAGGGTTAGGGTTAGGTTTGGGGTTAGGGTTAGGATAGGGGTAGTGTTAGGGGTTAGGGTTGGGGTTAGGGTTAGGATTAGGGTTAGGATTAGGATTAGGGTTAGGGTTAGGCATAAAGAAAAAGTGTTGGTTAAGGTTAGGGTTAGGGTTAGAGGGTTAGAGTTAGATTTGGGGTTAGGGTTTGGGTTTGGGTTAGGGTTGGGGTTGGGGTTGGGGTTGGGTTTAGGGTTAGGGTTATGATTAGGATTAGGGTTAGTGTTAGGCATAAAGAAAAAGAGTTGGTTGGGGTTAGGGCTAGGGTTGGGGGTGGGGCTAGGATTAGGGTTAGGGTTAGGCAAGGTTAGGTTTGGGGTTAGGGTTAGGGGTTAGGGTTGGGGTTGGGGTTGGGTTTAGGGTTAGGATTAGGTTTAGGGTTGGGGTTGGGATTAGGGTTAGGGTTAGGCATAAAGCAAAATAATTGGTTATGGTTAGGGCTAGGGTTGGGGGTGGGGTTAGGATTAGGGTTAGGGTTAGGATTAGGGTTAGGGTTAGGATAGGGGTAGGGTTAGGGGTTGGGGTTAGGTTTAGGGTTAGGGTTGGAATGGGGTTGAGGTTAGGATTAGGGTTAGTATTGGGATTAGGGTTATGGTTAGGCATAAAGAAAATAGTTGGTTAGGGCTAGGGTTGGGGTGGGGTTAGGATTAGGATTAGGGTTGGGCAGGGTTAGGGTTAGGGTTAGGTTTGGGGTTAGGGTTAGGATAGGGGTAGTGTTAGGGGTTAGGGTTGGGGTTAGGGTTAGGATTAGGGTTAGGATTAGGATTAGGGTTAGGGTTAGGCATAAAGAAAAAGTGTTGGTTAAGGTTAGGGTTAGGGTTAGAGGGTTAGAGTTAGATTTGGGGTTAGGGTTTGGGTTTGGGTTAGGGTTGGGGTTGGGGTTGGGGTTGGGTTTAGGGTTAGGGTTATGATTAGGATTAGGGTTAGTGTTAGGCATAAAGAAAAAGAGTTGGTTGGGGTTAGGGCTAGGGTTGGGGGTGGGGCTAGGATTAGGGTTAGGGTTAGGCAAGGTTAGGTTTGGGGTTAGGGTTAGGGGTTAGGGTTGGGGTTGGGGTTGGGTTTAGGGTTAGGATTAGGTTTAGGGTTGGGGTTGGGATTAGGGTTAGGGTTAGGCATAAAGCAAAATAATTGGTTATGGTTAGGGCTAGGGTTGGGGGTGGGGTTAGGATTAGGGTTAGGGTTAGGATTAGGGTTCGGGTTTGGGTTAGGTTTGGGGTTAGGGTTAGGGGTTAGGGTTGGGGTTAGGATTAGGGTTTGGGTTAGGCATAAAGAAAAAGAGTTGGTTGGGGTTAGGGTTAGAGGGTTAGGGTTAGAGGGTTAGGTTTAGTGTTGGGGTTAGAGTTGGGGTTGGGGTTGGGGTTAGGGTTAGGATTAGGGCTAGGGTTGGGGTTGGGGTTAGGGTTAGGGTTAGGATTAGGGTTAGGGTTAGGCATAAAGAAAAATAATTGGTTATGGTTAGGGCTAGGTTTGGGGGTAGGGTTAGGATTAGGGTTAGGGTTAGGTTTAGGGTTAGGGTTTGGGTTAGGCAGGGTTAGGTTTGGGGTTAGGGTTAGGGGTTAGGGTTGGGGTTAGGATTAGGGTTTGGGTTAGGCATAAAGAAAAAGAGTTGGTTAGGGTTAGGGTTATGGGGTTAGGGTTAGGGTTAGAGTACTTAATAATGACTAGTTAAGAGCCAATATGTTACTATTTTGCATGTTAATAAGCAACTAATTAATGGTGAATATGTTCCCCATAGGGTTTGGGTTAGGGTTAGGGTTAGGATTAGGGTTAGAGTTTGGGTTTGGCAGGGTTAGGTTTGGGGTTAGGGTTGGGGTTAGGAATTAGGGTTTGGGTTAGGCATAAAGAAAAAGAGTTGGTTAGGGTTAGGGTTAGGGTTAGAGGGTTAGGTTTAGAGTTGGGGTTAGGGTTGGGGTTAGGGTTAGGGTTAAGATTAGGGTTAGGGTTGGGGTTGGGGTTGGGGTTAGGATTAGGGTTAGGATTAGGATTAGGATTAGGATTAGGGTTAGGTTTAGGCATAAAGAAAAATAATTGGTTATGGTTAGGGCTAGGGTTGGGGGTGGGGTTAGGATTAGGGTTAGGGTTGGGGTTGGGGTTAGGGTTAGGGTTAGGATTAGGGTTAGGGTTAGGCATAAAGAAAAATAATTGGTTATGGTTAGGGCTAGGTTTGGGGGTAGGGTTAGGATTAGGGTTAGGGTTAGGTTTAGGGTTAGGGTTTGGGTTAGGCAGGGTTAGGTTTGGGGTTAGGGTTAGGGGTTAGGGTTGGGGTTAGGATTAGGGTTTGGGTTAGGCATAAAGAAAAAGAGTTGGTTAGGGTTGGGGTTGGGGTTAGGGTTAGGATTAGGGTTAGGGTTGGGGTTGGGGTTGGGATTAGGGTTAGGGTTAGGGTTACGATTAGGATTAGTGTTAGGGTTAGGCATAAAGAATAAGAGTTGGTTAGGGTTAGGGCTAGGGTTGAGGGTGGGGTTAGGATTAGGGTTAGGGTTAGGGTTAGGCAAGGTTAGGTTTGGGGTTAGGGCTAGGGTTAAGGTTAGGGGTTGGGGTTGGGGTTGGTGTTCGGGTTAGGGTTAGGGTTTGGGTTAGGCAAGGTTAGGTTTAGGGTTAGGGTTAGGGTTAGGGGTTAGGGTTAGGGTTGGGGTTGGGGTTAGGGTTAGGATTAGGGTTGGAGTTGGGTTTGGGGTTAGTGTTAGGATTAAGGTTAGGATTAGGGTTAGCGTTAGGGTTAGGCAAGGTTAGGTTTAGGGTTAGGGTTAGGATTAGGGTTAGGGTTAGGGGTCAGGGTTAGGGTTGGGGTTGGGGTTAGGGTTAGGGTTAGGATTAGGGTTAGGGGTCAGGGTTTGGGTTGGGGTTGGGGTTAGGGTTAGGGTTAGGGTTGGAATGGGGTTGAGGTTAGGATTAGGGTTAGTATTGGGATTAGGGTTATGGTTAGGCATAAAGAAAATAGTTGGTTAGGGCTAGGGTTGGGGTGGGGTTAGGATTAGGATTAGGGTTGGGCAGGGTTAGGGTTAGGTTTGGGGTTAGGGTTAGGATAGGGGTAGGGTTAGGGGTTGGGGTTAGGTTTAGGGTTAGGGTTGGAATGGGGTTGAGGTTAGGATTAGGGTTAGTATTGGGATTAGGGTTATGGTTAGGCATAAAGAAAATAGTTGGTTAGGGCTAGGGTTGGGGTGGGGTTAGGATTAGGATTAGGGTTGGGCAGGGTTAGGGTTAGGGTTAGGTTTGGGGTTAGGGTTAGGATAGGGGTAGTGTTAGGGGTTAGGGTTGGGGTTAGGGTTAGGATTAGGGTTAGGATTAGGATTAGGGTTAGGGTTAGGCATAAAGAAAAAGTGTTGGTTAAGGTTAGGGTTAGGGTTAGAGGGTTAGAGTTAGATTTGGGGGTTAGGGTTTGGGTTTGGGTTAGGGTTGGGGTTGGGGTTGGGGTTGGGTTTAGGGTTAGGGTTATGATTAGGATTAGGGTTAGTGTTAGGCATAAAGAAAAAGAGTTGGTTGGGGTTAGGGCTAGGGTTGGGGGTGGGGCTAGGATTAGGGTTAGGGTTAGGCAAGGTTAGGTTTGGGGTTAGGGTTAGGGGTTAGGGTTGGGGTTGGGGTTGGGTTTAGGGTTAGGATTAGGTTTAGGGTTGGGGTTGGGATTAGGGTTAGGGTTAGGCATAAAGCAAAATAATTGGTTATGGTTAGGGCTAGGGTTGGGGGTGGGGTTAGGATTAGGGTTAGGGTTAGGATTAGGGTTAGGGTTAGGATAGGGGTAGGGTTAGGGGTTGGGGTTAGGTTTAGGGTTAGGGTTGGAATGGGGTTGAGGTTAGGATTAGGGTTAGTATTGGGATTAGGGTTATGGTTAGGCATAAAGAAAATAGTTGGTTAGGGCTAGGGTTGGGGTGGGGTTAGGATTAGGATTAGGGTTGGGCAGGGTTAGGGTTAGGGTTAGGTTTGGGGTTAGGGTTAGGATAGGGGTAGTGTTAGGGGTTAGGGTTGGGGTTAGGGTTAGGATTAGGGTTAGGATTAGGATTAGGGTTAGGGTTAGGCATAAAGAAAAAGTGTTGGTTAAGGTTAGGGTTAGGGTTAGAGGGTTAGAGTTAGATTTGGGGTTAGGGTTTGGGTTTGGGTTAGGGTTGGGGTTGGGGTTGGGGTTGGGTTTAGGGTTAGGGTTATGATTAGGATTAGGGTTAGTGTTAGGCATAAAGAAAAAGAGTTGGTTGGGGTTAGGGCTAGGGTTGGGGGTGGGGCTAGGATTAGGGTTAGGGTTAGGCAAGGTTAGGTTTGGGGTTAGGGTTAGGGGTTAGGGTTGGGGTTGGGGTTGGGTTTAGGGTTAGGATTAGGTTTAGGGTTGGGGTTGGGATTAGGGTTAGGGTTAGGCATAAAGCAAAATAATTGGTTATGGTTAGGGCTAGGGTTGGGGGTGGGGTTAGGATTAGGGTTAGGGTTAGGATTAGGGTTCGGGTTTGGGTTAGGTTTGGGGTTAGGGTTAGGGGTTAGGGTTGGGGTTAGGATTAGGGTTTGGGTTAGGCATAAAGAAAAAGAGTTGGTTGGGGTTAGGGTTAGAGGGTTAGGGTTAGAGGGTTAGGTTTAGTGTTGGGGTTAGAGTTGGGGTTGGGGTTGGGGTTAGGGTTAGGATTAGGGCTAGGGTTGGGGTTGGGGTTAGGGTTAGGGTTAGGATTAGGGTTAGGGTTAGGCATAAAGAAAAATAATTGGTTATGGTTAGGGCTAGGTTTGGGGGTAGGGTTAGGATTAGGGTTAGGGTTAGGTTTAGGGTTAGGGTTTGGGTTAGGCAGGGTTAGGTTTGGGGTTAGGGTTAGGGGTTAGGGTTGGGGTTAGGATTAGGGTTTGGGTTAGGCATAAAGAAAAAGAGTTGGTTAGGGTTAGGGTTATGGGGTTAGGGTTAGGGTTAGAGTACTTAATAATGACTAGTTAAGAGCCAATATGTTACTATTTTGCATGTTAATAAGCAACTAATTAATGGTGAATATGTTCCCCATAGGGTTTGGGTTAGGGTTAGGGTTAGGATTAGGGTTAGAGTTTGGGTTTGGCAGGGTTAGGTTTGGGGTTAGGGTTGGGGTTAGGAATTAGGGTTTGGGTTAGGCATAAAGAAAAAGAGTTGGTTAGGGTTAGGGTTAGGGTTAGAGGGTTAGGTTTAGAGTTGGGGTTAGGGTTGGGGTTAGGGTTAGGGTTAAGATTAGGGTTAGGGTTGGGGTTGGGGTTGGGGTTAGGATTAGGGTTAGGATTAGGATTAGGATTAGGATTAGGGTTAGGTTTAGGCATAAAGAAAAATAATTGGTTATGGTTAGGGCTAGGGTTGGGGGTGGGGTTAGGATTAGGGTTAGGGTTAGGGTTAGGGTTAGGGTTAGGATTAGGGTTAGGGTTTGGTTTAGTTTTGGGGTTAGGGGTTAGGGTTGGGGTTAGGATTAGGGTTTGGGTTAGGCATAAAGAAGAAGAGTTGGTTAGGGTTAGGGTTAGTGTTAGAGGGTTAGGGTTAGAGGGTTAGGTTTAGAGTTGGGGTTAGGGTTAGGGTTAGGGTTAGGGTTAGAGTTAGAGTACTTAATATTGACTAGTCAAGAGCCAATATGTTACTAATTTGCATGTTAATAAGCAACTAATTAATGGTGAATATGTTCCCCCATGTTTTCAGGGTTAGGGTTAGGAACATCACCTTGTTCAAAGAACAAAACCAACACAGTGCATAAACTCACAACAAATTACACACCTGCAAATCAATGTGACTTCTGCTGTTGTCATATCCGTAATACGTCGATAGGAGAAGTTTTTATTTACACGATGAGTCGATTGTGTCTTGACCTCCGCTGAACCCCTGAGCCTGACTCACCGAACCCTTAGGGTTCCATCCAACCCAGGTTAAGAACCACTGTGTTAGACTATAAGCCTCACTGCTATACAAGCCGCACCCACAAATTTGTTAAAGGCTATAAGCCACAGATATGTACGTTGTGAAATTAGTTAAAGACACAGAAATATGTTGTTAATGTTCATTTACATACCTTCTTTAACTGTGTCTGCAACACGGCAGTAAAACGGCTGATCAAACAAAACAGAAGTTCTCGTCATGGACCCGCTAGCTCTCGGATCAGCTAAACAGACTCAATAAATCCACGGTGACGTTTTGGTGAATTCACGAAACTGAAACAATACAAGAAGAATGGCATTGTAAGTTAATGATGCTAACACGTGTTAGCATGCTAGCTAATGCTGACGACGCCAGTTTTATTGCATTACGGTAGCACATACAAAGATGCATGAAAAACACTCTAATAGACGGTTTAGTAAGTAAGAATTGTTTTAGTTATATTGTAAAAACTGACAAAACGTTGCTTAGAGTGATGACCGAAGAATCCATACGAGTAGAACCGCTACGGATGGCGAAAAGGCGGAACTACACTCCTTTCTCCAGTTCAAAGCTTTAAAACAGCAGGAAACACTTGTCGGTATTCACCCGGCAGCAGCTGCAGTGAGCGAACTCGTCCAAAAGATGGCGCCACAGCACAAACAAAAACACATCATTTCGGTGTCTTTGCATAAGTTTAACGAAAACAATTTGCTTTATGGCCGTCGGCGAAGGAAAATACATAATTTAACAGCACCGTTTTATAAGCCGCGGGGGTTAAAGCGTGGTAAAAAAGTAACATCTTACAGTCAGTAATTCATGATTTATTACGTTTCTGACTTGATTAAAAATGTCAAAAATACCTTCTTTATATTGAAAAAAATATTTTTTATTGACACACAAAAGTACTAAAAATTGGCACCTTTTGAGTACCGGATTTTATCTATCATTAGACGCCAAAAAAGGGTGTTCAGACCTATACCGGTGCAGCTATTTTTTTTAATCCAGCATATTGTTATCGCCCTAAAGGTCCATGTTTCCCCAAAAATGTACCCAAAAATGGCCGTGACGGTTCTTTTTGGGACTCCTCCAAGTGTAATTTGATACCATTCCAGACCCGATTAGGGTCCAATGGGTGTGAGCAAACTCGTCCAAAAAAAAAGCGCCACAGCACAAACAAAAACACACCATTTTTTTTTTTTTTGCATGTGTTTTATGAAAACTATTTTCTTTATGGCCGTCGGCGAAGGAAAAATCCATAATTTGACCGCACCGTTTTATAAGCTACGGGGTTTAAAGCGTAGTAAAAAAAAGTAACATCTTACAGTCAGTAATTCATGATTTATTACGTTTCTGACTTGATTAAAATTTTCAAAAATACCTTCTTTATTTTAATAATTTTTATTAACACACAAAAGTACTGAAAATTGGTACCTTTTGAGTACCGGATTTTATCTATCACTAGACGCCAAAAAAGGGTGTTCAGACCGATACTGATGCAGCTATTCTTTTTTATCCATCATATCATTATCACCCTAAATGTCCAAGTTCCCACAAAATGTACCCATAAATGGCCTTGACGGTACTTTTTGGGACTCCTCCAAGTGTAATTTGATGACAAATTCCAGACCCGATAAGGGTCCGATGGGTGTGAGCAAACTCGTCCAAAAAAAGGCGCCACAGCACAAACAAAAAAACACCATATCGGTGTCTTTGCGTGTGTTTTATGAAAACTATTTTCTTTATGGCCGTCGACGAAGGAAAAATCCATAATTTGACCGCGCCGTTTTATAAGCCGCGGGGATTAAAGCGTAGTAAAAAAGTAACATCTTACAGTCAGTAATTCATGATTTATTACGTTTCTGACTTGATTAAAAACTTAAAAAATACCTTCTTTATTTTGAAAAAAAATATTTTTATTAACACACAAAAAGTACTAAAAATTGGTACCTTTTAAGTACCGGATTTTATCCATCATTAGACGCCAAAAAAGGTTGTTCAGACCTATACCGGTGCAGTTATTTTTTTTAATCCAGCATATCGTTATCGCCCTAAAGGTCCATGTTTCCCCAAAAATGTACCCAAAAATGGCCGTCACGGTACTTTTTGGGACTCCTCCAAGTGTAATTTGATACCATTCCAGACCCGATTAGGGTCCGATGGGTGTGAGCAAACTCGTCCAAAAAAAAAGGCGCCACAGCACAAACAAAAACACACCATTTTTTTTTTTTGCATGTGTTTTATGAAAACTATTTTCTTTATGGCCGTCGGCGAAGGAAAAATCCCTAATTTGACCGCGCCGTTTTATAAGCCGCGGGGTTTAAAGCGTAGTAAAAAAGTAACATCTTACAGTCAGTTTTTCAAGATTTATTACGTTTCTGACTTGATTAAACATGTCAAAAATACCTTCTTTATTTGGAAAAAAATAATATTTAGTAACACACAAAAGTACTGAAAATTGGTACCTTTTGAGTACCGGATTTTATCCATCACTAGATGCCAAAAAAGGTGTTCAGACCGATACCGGTGCAGCTATTTTTTTTTATCCATCTTATCGTTATCGCCCTAAAGGTCCATGTTTCCCCAAAAATGTACCCCCAAAAATGGCCTTGACGGTACTTTTAGGGTACTTTTTGGGACTCCTCCAAGTGCAATTTGGTCGCTAAAGACGTGACAAAGTGCAACACTCTCAGTGCGCCTCGGGTAGGAACAGGAAAAAACAAAAACAGCTGTGAACTCGTTTTTTACACCCTCGTCTACGACCGGTAGGAATGTCAACAAGCGTTGCAATAAAGTTTTCACGACGGCGACCGTCAAGACTGGACGGTGCAGGGACGGCGGCTGAAGGCACGGTGGATTATATGACTGTACGCCGTGATTTTGTATCAATAACCCTAAAGGGAAATCTTATTGATGCCACTCCGTGCGGGATAATGATGATGCTGCTGCTGAGGGACATTGATTTCCCGTGACCACTCACTCAACTTGTCAATTCACATGCTGCCATTTGTGCTTCTCTGCACATCTGAGGATGAAATGTATAATATGAACAACGGAATAACGGAACAACAGCGGCTCTGCTTGTGTTGTGTTTTTGTTTTTGCAAATAATCATGAACTTAGAATTTAATGGCAGCAACACATTGCAAAAAAGTTGTCAGAGGGGCATTTTTACCACTGTGTTACATGGCCTTTCCTTTTAACAATGTTTGGGAACTGAGGAGACACATTTTTGAAGCTTCTCAGGTGGAATTATTTCCCATTCTTGCTTGATGTACAGCTTAAGTTGTTCAACAGTCCGTTGTGGTATTTACGGCTTCATAATGCGCCACACATTTTCAATGGGAGACAGGTCTAGACTACAGGCAGGCCAGTCTAGTACCCGCACTCTTTTAATACGAAGCCACGTTGTTGTAACACATGGCTTGGTATTCTCTTGCTATAATAAGCAGGGGCGTCCATGATGACGTTGCTTGGATGGCAACATATGTTGCTCCAAAACCTGTATGTACCTTCACAGATGTGTAAGATACCCATGTCTTGGGCACTAATACACCCCCATACCATCACACATGCTGGCTTTTCAACTTTGCGCCTAGAACAATCTGGATGGTTCTTTTCCTCTTTGGTCCGGAGGACACGACGACCACAGTTTCCAGAAACAATTTGAAATGTGGACTCGTCAGAACACTTTTCCACTTTGTATCAGTCCATCTTAGATGAGCTCAGGCCCAGCGAAGCCAGCGGCGTTTCTGGGGTGTTGTTGATAAATGGCTTTGGCTTTGCATAGTAGAGTTTTAACTTGCTCTTACAAATGTAGCGACCAACTGTAGTTACTGACAGTGGTTTTCTGAAGTGTTCCTGAGCCCATGCGGTGATATCCTCTACACACTGTTGTCAGTTTTTGATGCATTAATGCCTGAGGGATGGAAGGTCACGGGTATTCAATGTTGGTTTTCGGCCTATCCCCAGATTCTCTGAACCTTTTGATGATATTACGGACCGTAGATGGTGAAATCCCTCAATTTCTTGCAATAGCTAGTTAATAAATGTTGTTCTTAAACAATTTGCTCACGCATTTGTTGACAAAGTGGTGACCCTCGCCCCATCCTTGTTTGTGAATGACTGAGCATTTCATGGAAGCTGCTTTTATACCCAATCATGGCACCCACCTGTTCCCAATTAGCCCGTTCACCTGTGGGATGTTCCAAATAAGTGTTTGATGAGCAATCCTCAACTTTCTCAGTCTTTTTTGCCACTTGTGCCAGCTTTTGTGAAACATGTTGCAGGCATCAAATTTCAAATGAGCTAATATCTGCAAAAAATAACAAAAGGTACCAGTTGGAACATTAAATATCTTGTCTTTGCAGTCTATTCAATTGAATATAAGTTGAAAATGATTTGCAAATCATTGTATTTTGTTTTTATTTACCATTTACACAACGTGACGACTTCACTGTCACACCTGGGTGAAGTCTTGTCTGGGTTTCGTCTGTTGTCATGTTGTCTTGCCATTTCCTGTTTTATTTTGAAAGGTTAACTCTCCCTCTCGTTTCAGGTCACTTGCCTTTCCTCCTGTTTCACTGGTCTGATGTCTCTCCTGATTGCCTGATTGTTCCCACCTGTGTCACACTCCCTCATGTGTATAAATGTCTCGTCCTCCTCTTGTCTGGTGCCAGAGTGTCTCGTTACTTCATGTGCGTACCTCCAGCGTTCCCTTGCCATAGCATTGTCCACAGCAACAGCCACGTTTCTTGTATCTTTTTTTGGATCCATGGGAGTATTTTGATTTGTAAGTTTTCTCAGGTAAGAATAGCTTCCTAGCATCACCTCCATTGGAGCGGTTTTTGTTATACTTAGTAGTTTTTTGTTCATAGCCCCTTTTTCCCTCCGTAGACGGAGCGTTTTTTGAGTTATTGATATTTTTGTTAGTTTAGAGCTCAGGTCAGTTGTGTTTTTATAGCCTGTTTATTTCTCCTGTTTTGGACCCCTTCCCTTGTCCAAATAAATTGTCTTAAAATCCTGCATCTGTGTTCAGAGTCCTGTACTGGTCGTGACATTCACTGGTTTTGGGTTTTGTATGTAAAAATGTAAAAAATTACATTAAAAAGTTAATAAAAACATAACATTGAGAGAATAATAGTTGTAATATCAATAGTTCAAATAAAATAATAAAAAAAACTAATTTGAAGATGATTAGTAAAAAGCCTGATTAAAAAGTGTTTTTAAATCTTGTTTTTTTAGTAAATAAACTTTTTAAAAATTATTTTAAAAAGTAGAATCAATTAAGGTATGTAAATAAGCATTTAAAAAAATATTTATTTGTAAATATCTCATTTCACAACGTACCGGTTTATATCTGCGGCTTATAGTCCAGTGCGGCTAATATATGAAAACATTTTTTTTATTTTTTTTATTTGTGGCTGCGGCTTATACTCCAGTGCGGTTAATATATGAAAAAAAACATTTTTTATTTTGTTTTATTTGTGGCTGCGGCTTATATAGTTCAGTGCGGCTAATATATGAAAAAACATTTTTGATTTATTTTTTTATTTGTGGCTGCGGCTTACAGGCCAGTGCGGGCGGGCTAATACATGAAAAACATTTTTATTTTATTTTATTTTTATTTGTGGCTGCGACTTATAGTCCAGTGCGGCTAATATATGAAAAAAACATATTTTTTTATTTTTTTTATTTGTGGCTGCGGCTTATATAGTCCAGTGCGGTTAATATATGAAAAAACGTTTTTTATTTTTTCATTTGTGGCTGCGGCTTATAGTCCAGTGTGGCTAATATATGAAAACAATTTTTTTATTTATTTTTTTATTTGTGGCTACGGCTTATATAATCCAGTGCGATTAATATATGAAAAAACATTTTTTTATTTTATTTGTGGCTGTGGCTAATAGTTCAGTGCGGCTAATATATGAAAACACTTTTTTTAATTTTTAATTTTTTTATTTGTGGCTGCGACTTACAGTCCAGTGTGGCTAATATATGGAAAAAAAATTTTTTAAATTTTTTTTATTTGTGGCTGCGGCTTATAGTCCAGTGCAGCTAATATATGAAAAAACATTTTTTTATTTTAATTTGATTTGTGGCTGCGGCTTATAGTCCAGTGCGGCTAATATATAAACACAACTTTTTAATTTTTTAATTTGTGGCTGCGGCTTATAGACAAGTGCAGCTAATATATGAAAAACATTTATTTATTTATTTTTTATTTGTGGCTGCGGCTTATAGTCCAGTGCGGCTAATATATATAAACATTTATTTATTTTATTTATTTTTTTATTTGTGGCTGCGGCTTATAGTCCAGTGCGGCTAATATATGAAAAACGTATTTATTTTCTTATTTGTGGCTGCGGCTTATAGTCCAGTGCGGCTGATATATGAAACAACTTTTTTTTTAAAGTTTTTTATTTGTGGTTGCGGCTTATAGTCCAGTGTGGCTACTATATGAACACACTTTATTTATTTATTTATTTATTATTTGTGGCTGTGGCTTATATAGTCCAGTGCGGCTAATATATGAAAAAAGCATTTTACTTTTTTTTTTTTTGTGGCTGCGGCTTATATGTGAAAAAACTTTGATTTTTTTTATTTGTGGCTGCCGCTTATAGTCCAGTGCAGCTAATATATGAAACGACTTTTTATTTATTTATTTTTTGTAATTTTTTTTGTGGCTGCGACTTATAGTCCAGTGCGGGTAATATATGAAAACAACTTTTTTTTAATTTTTTTAAATGTTTTATTTGTGGCTGCAGCTTGTAGTCCAGTGCAACTAATATATGAAAAAAAACATTTTTTAAATGTTTTATTTATTTGTGGCTGTGGCTTATATATGAAAAAACTTACATTTTTTTTTTTTTAAATTTGTGGCTGCGGCTTATAGTCCAGTGCGGTTAATAAATGGAAAAACTTTTTTTTTTTAATTTTTTTTTATTTGTGGCTGCAGCTTATACAGTGCGGCTAATATATGAAAAAAAAATAATAATATTTTTTTAATTTGTGGCTGCGGCTTATAGTCCAGTGCGGATAATATATGGAAAAACTGTTTTTTTATTTTTTATTTTTTTCTGGCTGCGGCTTATAGTCCAGTGC
Organism: Nerophis lumbriciformis; assembly: GCF_033978685.3. NCBI lineage: Eukaryota > Metazoa > Chordata > Actinopteri > Syngnathiformes > Syngnathidae > Nerophis > Nerophis lumbriciformis. The sequence goes on from NC_084553.2 coordinate 8,899,092, forward strand.
GGCTAATATATGAAACAAATAAAATATATATTTTTTATTTGTGGCTGCGGCTTATAGTCCAGTGCGGTTAATAAATGGAAAAACTTTTTTTTTTTAAATTTTTTTATTTGTGGCTGCAGCTTATACAGTGCGGCTAATATATGAAAAAAATAAAATAATATTTTTTTAATTTGTGGCTGCGGCTTATAGTCCAGTGCGGATAATATATGGAAAAACTGTTTTTTAATTTTTTTTTTATTTGTGGCTGCGGCTTATAGTCCAGTGCGGCTAATATATGAAACAAATAAAATATATATTTTTTATTTGTGGCTGCGGCTTATAGTCCAGTGCGGCCAATACATGAAAATATGGCGAAAAAAATGTTTTTGTTTAAAACAATTTGTGGGTGCGGCTTGTATACCAGTGAGGCTTATAGTGTGGAAAATACGGTGAGACTCAGAAATGTGATAATGAAACAAGATATAATAATATAATATCATCAGATCATTTTCTAAGTGTAACAATAAAGAATGAGGTTGTGTTATCAAACAGTAGACATTTATTAACACACACAACATTGGTACCGCTGAGTACTTGTAATATCTCCCAGGTAGGGGCAATCGTCACCGTATTGGTTCGAATGTGGAAGGCAGCCAGCCCTAAAAATCAGTGCAGTGGCGCAAAAGTCAGGAGTTAATTTTTAGAGCTAAATCCCAGCGGCGATACTCTGCCTCTCGTTAATAAAACATGACCTATTGCCATAAGTGGAATATGTCGCTGCTTCCCCATGGCAACCCTGCGTTGCAACTCTGTCGCGAGGACAATTCCCACTTTGGGAGAAAACCCCCCCAATTTTGTGGATGTTTTCCAGTTGGAAACATTAATCAGGCTCGTTTTCACGTGTTTTGCATGGTCATTAAAAGTGGACGAAAGGCTAGCTGTTCAACACTGAAATTAACACTCAAGACAGCAGATACACCTTGGAACATGAATATGTCATGAGGCCCCCTCTTCATGAATTATACGCCGTATATTTAAATGTCCGTGCATAAAACATGGGACAAAATGAAAAGCAACAAGCTGTTAGACAATTCTTCAGAGTAGATGTACCCTCTAAAAAATTTAAATCGCGACCAAAAAAAGCTTCTATTTTTTGGTCGCGATTTAAAAAAAAAAAAAAAAAAAAAAAAGGTTTCTACAACAATGGACGTATATAAAATGGAGAACATAACTGCCTTTATTAATGATACATTTTAGAAATTCACTTCATACTGGGAAAACTGGGTCAATTATGTCACGCCCCATAAGCCTGACTTTAATTTTTCGAATTAGTGATTGTACTGCTTAAAAAAATAAAAATAAAAAGATTACTCCCTATATATATATATATATATATATATATATATATATATATATATATATATATATGTGTGTGTGTGTGTGTGTGTGTGTGTGTGTGTGTGTATGTGTGTGTGTATGTATATGGTCCAGTGCGGCTAATATATGAAAATCTTTTTTAAATTTTTTAAATTTTTAAATTTGTTTTAATTTTTTTAATTTTATTTGTGGTTGCGGCTTATAGTCCAGTGCGGCTAATATATGAAAAAACCTTTTTATTTTTTATTTGTGGCTGTGGCTTATAGTCCAGTGTGGCTAATATATGAAAAAAACGTTATTTTTAAAAAAATGTATTTGTGGCTGCAGCTTATAGTCCAGTGCGGCTAATATATGAGAAAACGCTATTTTTAAAATTGTTTTATTTTTGGCTGTGACTTATAGTCCAGTGCGGCTGATATATGAAAATCTTTTTTTAATTGTTTTAATTGTTTTAATTTATTTAATTTTTTAAATTTTTTTTATTTTTTTATTTTTATTTTTTTAATTTTATTTGTGGCTGCGGTTTATAGTCCAGTGCGGCTAATATATGAACATTTTGTTTATTTTTTTAATTTTTATTTGTGGCTGCGGCTTATAGTCCAGTGCGGCTAATATATGAAAAAATATTTAGATTTTTTATTTGTGGCTGTGGCTTATAGTCCAGTGTGGCTAATATATGAAAAAAAACTTTATTTTTTTTAATTTTTAATTTGTGGCTGCAGCTTATAGTCCAGTGCGGCTAATATATGAAAAAACATATTTTATTTTATTTTATTTTTTATTTGTGGCTGGGGCTTATATAGTCCAATGCGGCTAGTATATGAAAAAAAAACATTTTTTTAATTGTTTTTATTTGTGGCTGCGGTTTATAGTCCAGATATATATGGAAAAACTTTTTACTTTTTATTTTTTTATTTGTGGCTGCGGCTTATAGTCCAGATATATATGAAACATTTTTTTAAATTATTTTTATTATTTGTGGCTGCAGCTTATAGTCCAGTGCGGCCAAAACAGGATAATATGGCAAATTTATATATATATATATATATATATATATATATATATATATATATATATATATATATATATATATATATATATATATGTATGTGTGGAAAAAAAAATCATAAGACTATTTCATCTATATATATTTTATTTCTGATTATTATTATTATAATTAATGTATTATTATTTCTTTTTTTGTATATTTAATTGATGTATTTGTAGACACTACGTTGTTTATTTTGCTGTTTCTTTTTTTTGGGGGGGGAGGGGTTGGTATTGTTGGGATATAAACAAAAAATATTTTGACATTTAGGGCAGACAACAGATATATGATGTACGTGAATGTGATGTAATGGATAGGAATGTCTGATGCTGGATGTCAATAAAAAAAAAAAGAAAAAAAAAAAGTAAAAAAAAAAGAAGAGCTGACGACTCTTCCGGGTCCCGCGGGAGACTTCCGGAAAGGACCGTTGTCTTCCGACTCCAGGTGGGCGTATCGATCTGAATACCGATGGTATCGATACCAAGGTAGGTATTGCTATTGTGGTGGAAATGTCCGAATCTTAAACAGGAACAAAAGAGAATTTGTTACAAGAGATTTATTTCATCATAATCAGATGGTACAAGGTTGGATTGGGTTGCCATGATTACAGACAACCTTCCTGGAGACGTTGGGTGATGCGCTCTCGTGACCGAGCGCACACACACAAGACTTGGTCCACCAACCTGGTTAGTTATACGCTCCCTGATGGTCAGAGTCCAGCATAACAAACAACGTATGTAACATGTACAATGTCATAACAACAACCAAGAGAACTTGTGCATTGTCAGGGCGACTTGCCTTGCCATGTCATGTCCCTCCTAATGCATTCAGGTGAGAGGTATCCTTAGGACAGTATCGTAGAGATACTTATTTTGCAGTTTTCCCAGCAAATGACTCACTTTCTATTTCACGAGCATCTGGTGAAGTGAAGTGACTTATATTTATATAGCGCTATTCTCTAGTGACTCAAAGCGCTTTTACATAGTGAAACCCAATATCTGAGTGACATTTAAACCAGTGTGGGTGGCACTGGGAGCGGGTGGGTGAAGTGTCTTGCCCAAGGACACAAGGGCAGTGACTAGGATGGCGGAAGCGGGGATCGAACCCGGAACCCTCAAGTTGCTGGCACGGCCGCTCTACCAACCGAGCTGTGCCACCCGGTCTAGTCTGTCTCTCGCTGCTGCTGACTCAGGCAGACGTTGCCCCTCCCCCTCTCGCCTCAATATCACTACTTTTCACACATTTCTGCCAATAATGGAAGTTTTGTTGGTATTTGTTAATGTATATATTTGTTACATTGTTGCATGCATTATTTTGCACCATTAACTTTTTTCCCTAATTAATTGTGCATAATTGAAGGTGACAAGAAATTTACCGGCCCTATGAATTTATTTCAGACATATCCTGTGATATAAAGTTTAAATGTGTTCATGTATTATGCTGCTTTTAGCAAATAAACCCCTACTTTTTATGTCAAAAATATAAAATACCACGCTTTGCATTGGACTTGGTGACGTATGGCTTAGATGCAGCTGCTCGGCCATGGAAACCCATTCCATGAAGCTCTCTGCGTACTGTACGTGGGCTAATTGGAAGGTCACATGACGTTTGTAGCAACTGACTGTGCAGAAAGTCTTTGCACTATGCGCTTCAGCATCCGCTGACCCCTCTCTGTCAGTTTACGTGGCCTACCCCTTGGTGGCTGAGTTGCTGTTGTTCCCAGACTCTTCACTTTTCTTATAATAAAGTTGACTTTGGAATATTTAGGAGCGAGGAAATTTCACGACTGCATTTGCTGCACAGATGGCATCCTATGACAGTTCCCTGAGAGCGGCCCATTCTTTCACAAATGTTTGTAGAAACAGTCTCCATGCCTAAGTGCTTGATTTTATACACCGGGTCAAGTGATTAGGACACCTGATTCTTATCATTTGGATGGGTGGCCAAATACTTTTGGCAATATAGTGTATGTTTGATGTAACATGATTATATGCATGACTGTATGTATGTATATGTACTTGTATATGCACAGTATATGTATATGTAGGTTTGTACAGTGAATGTATATTGTCAGGTTCAAACACTGATGATCTATTAAACAAGACACGAAGCAAGGAATCAAACAGAGACAGAATTAAATTTGGCTCAATGAGGAGAAACGCATACACCTGTACCCTTGCACAGTGTCACCACGCTCTGACCAAAGATTGTACGCCTCCTCTTTTATTTGGACTTTCCCTGATTACATGGCAACAGCTGTTTCTAAGGGAGGTGGGGTCGTAAACAGCCATCACCTTTGATTACCAACAGTTCAAAGAAAAGGTCGTAAAACAGTTCAAAGAAGAACTGCTTTCTCTCCGCTTTGTAGTTCTCGGGTCAAGACAAAATCTTTCTGTTGATTACAATACATCTAAGAAACTGAACACCTTCATGTTGCTTCCCATCCTACACAGTGGAGTTTTACAAGCCGTCTTCTTGGTAGGATCAAAGACAGCTTTTGTCCTCTCGCAGGGCAAGCTGAACTCAATGTAACACAACGTTTTGTGATAACTTAGATACAAATATTCTGACATCGAACCCGGAACCCTCAAGTTGCTGGCACGGCCGCTCAACCAACCGAGCTGTACCACCCGGTCTAGTCTGTCTCTCGCTGCTGCTGACTCAGGCAGACGTTGCCCCTCCCCCTCTCGCCCCAATATCACTACTTTTCACACATTTCTGCCTATAATGGAAGTTTTGTTGGTATTTTTTAATGTATATATTTGTTACATTGTTGCATGCATTATTTTGCACCATTAACTTTTTCCCCTAATTAATTGTGCATAATTGAAGGTGACAAGAAATTTACCGGCCCTATGAATTTATTTCAGACATATCCTGTGATATAAAGTTTAAATGTGTTTATGTATTATGCTGCTTTTAGCAAATAAACCCCTAATTTTTATGTCAAAAATATAAAATATGCAATAATATTTTTCATTTTCAAAATCAATGCAATTTTTTTTTTTTTAACCATTAAGGCTTCTTCAATGTTGGTGACTGTTCAAGGTCCCGGGGACCCAAAAGGGTCTTGGTTATTTAAGTGTTCAAAACAAGTCATTTATCGCCTCATTTTTTTTACTTTTAATAATTAAATACACTATATTGCCAAAAGTATTTGGCCACCTGCCTTTACTCACATATGAACTTGAAGTGCCATCCCATTGAATTGTCCAAAATGTTTTGGCATCCTGGAGCATTCAAAGTTCCTTTCACTGGAACTAAGGGGCCAAGCCCAACTTCTGAAAAAAAAAAAACCCCGCGCCATAATTCCTCCTCCACCAAATTTCACACTCGGCACAATGCAGTCCGAAACGTAGCGTTCTCCTGGCAACCTCCATGATCCGTGTTAAGGAAAGAATGAATGGGGCCATGTATCGTGAGATTTTGAGCCAAAACCTCCTTCCGTCAGTGAGAGCTTTGAAGATGAAACGTGGCTGGGTCTTCCAGCATGACAATGATCCCAAACACACCGCCCGGGCAACAAACTAGTGGCTCCGTAAGAAGCATTTGAAAGTCCTGGAGTGGCCTAGCCAGTCTCCAGACCTCAACCCCATAGAAAATCTGTGGAGGGAGTTGAAAGTCTGTGTTGCTCGGCGACAGCCCCACAACATCACTGCTCTCGAGAAGATCTGCATGGAGGAATGGGCCAAAATACCAGCTACTGTGTGTGCAAACATGGTAAAGATTAGTTGTATTTTTATGAAGTCATTGATTACAAATATGAAACAAGATAAAACTCTTAAAAAATGCCTTTTCCCCCTCTTTTTTTCTTTTCATGACATTTGTCATGAAGACTTTCATTGGTGGTGAAAGTCCTAAAAACAGTCCCTGTCGTCTGTAAAACGTCTGTAGAATGTATACTATCCATGTATAGAGAAAATACTTCAGCCAGTGATGTAGTGGAGGGAATACAACCCGTTTGAGCCCACTGCAACAAGCCAGCTATTTGACTACCGCATTCACCCAGTGTTGTATAATTGCAACAATTATATAACAAGCTCTAAATGAAATTTGATGCATCTGTTCCACGATAACTACATATGTACATGCTCTAGATATTGTAATAACAACCAAAAAATATATAAGAGACATTTTAATTACTTGAATCTGATGAATCCAGTCCAATGAAACAAATAGATTTTGTTCGAAGGAAACCTTGAGAGGTTGTGTGAGTTCATGGCCAGAAGGCGTGACTTATAAACGAATGTACGATCCAATAGCCTTGTGAGTGTCAGGACTTGGACTATGGTGTGGTTTGTTTTCCCGTGGTGCAAAGTGACTGGACCGGACACGACGTGAAGGTAATGACATCTTTTAATTAATCTATCAAAAGGTGAAAACAAAAGGCGCGCACGAGGCGGGAACAAATTTGGCTAATAAAACAAAACTAGCTCAAAGGCAAAACTATGGACCTAAAACAAAACTTGCAAACTATGGCATGAATAGAGAAAACTTACTTGGAACGAGAAAATAGCATGAAAAAGAGCAGCATGGAACATCAGCATGAATAACAAGGGTGAGTAGAGGGTGATGTCGCCAGACAGACTGCCTGGCAACTGGAAGCTTAAATAATAGTGACATGATTAGTGACAGGTGCGCGAGTGCAAAACGTGAGACAGGTGAAACTAATGAGTAGTCCTACTCAGTGGCCTAGTGGTTAGAGTGTCCGCCCTGAGATCGGTAGGTTGTGAGTTCAAACCCCGGCCGAGTCATACCAAAGACTATAAAAATGGGACCCATTACCTCCCTGCTTGGCACTCAGCATCAAGGGTTGGAATTGGGGGTTAAATCACCAAAAATGATTCCCGGGCGCGGCCACCGCTGCTGCCCACTGCTCCCCTCACCTCCCAGGGGGTGATCAAGGGTGATGGGTCAAATGCAGAGAATAATCTCGCCACACCTAGTGTGTGTGTGACAATCATTGGTACTTTAACTTTAACTTTTTAGTCATGGAAACAAAACAAGCAAGAGTGCACAACCAGGAACTAAAAAGAGTCTAAAAAACAAACAGCACATGGCCAAACAAAAACAGTGAGACTGAACAATAGGACCCAGTGACTATGTAAATGTGGTAAAAAAATAAAAACATATATAACAGATTGTTTTTTAGGATGGTTAAAGGTAACGTTGTAATTTTACAACAACGGGTGTTACAGGGTTAAAGTCCCATCTTACTTCATACAAAATCTGCATCCTCAGTTGGCTCGCCCTCAAAAAAAATGTTGGCATCCGTGCTGTGTTTGACCAAGGACACAGAGTAGTTTTGAGCCCACGTGGAAAAGGTAAAACCACGGCGGTCTGAGGACAGTGACTGATGATTTCATACGGCGACGCGGCAGAAGAAGCGGCGACATGGCGAGGCCATTAGTGTACAATCTCCCTTCCTGTTCCGCGTTGCGGCGGCGTGGCACTAACAACTTTCAGGATTTGTGGGCGCAATAAAGAGACCACAGATTCGAGGTAATTTGCTCCACAATGAGGTGAGACCCCGGGTTGCCGCGGACGGCGCGCCGGCACGCCACGGCGGTTAACCTATTCATCGCTCAAAAACAAACAAGCCGCGCCGTCCACTTCTATCAGCCCCTTATTTTATAACCCGCGAGGAAGGAGAATGCTTTATCGGGAGGCGGCGTTGAATACCGGGAGACGGTCGCCCGCCCGCCCGCCCGCCCGCGCGGCAATCACTCTGATCTACAGCAATCTATTGATCCCGCGAGCTTGTCCAATCAATACAAAAGAGAAGAGGGGAAACAACATTAGAAGAGAAAATAGCCTATTTGAGGGGGCTGAATGGGGCGGGGGGGGGGATTTGCACCGCATTGTGTCGGCGCGGGTGCAGCCGAGACTCCGGACTGAAACGCATTTTTAGAAGAGCTCTGTGTTATTTCCTTGGAAGTGCCGGCGAGGTAATGAGAAAACTAACAGAGAGGGCGGAAAAAAAAAAAAAAAAAAAGAAATGGCGAAGTGGCTGCTCGGGATGAGATATGAGACGAGGCAATGAGGCGGCGTTGTTGCCCGGGCGCTCGCGGTCGAGTCGTCTGCGGTGTTAGGCGGACGCTACGCATTAGCGCGGCGCCGAGAACCCGACCTGCGCCGTGTCCGCTATGAATACAAATGCGGCAGACATAATAAGGAGACTGCCGGGACTTTATTTCGACATCAAAGCCACGGCGTGACAAATAATCTCGGAAAATGATCTTATCAAAACCTACCGTATTTTTCGGACTATAAGGCGCACTTACTATCCTTTCATTTTTCTCAAAACTCGACAGTGCGCCTTATAACCCGGTGCGCCTAATGTGCGGAATAATTCTGGTTGTGCTTACCGACCTCGAAGCTGTTTTATTTGGTACGTGGTGAAATGATAAGTGTGACCAGTAGATGGCAGTCACACATAAGAGATACGTGTAGACTGCAATCTGATGGCAATCTAACATAAGAGACACATAATGACTGCAATATGATGGCAGTCACACATAAGAGATACGTGTGGACTGCAATATGATGGCAGTCACACATAAGAGATACGTGTAGACTACAATATGATGGCAGTTACACATAAGAGACTACACAATATAATGGCAGTCACGTATAAGAGATACGTGTAGACTGCAATATGATGGCAGTCACACATACGAGATACGTGTAGACTGCAATATGACAGCAGTCACACATAAGAGATACATGTAGACTGCAATATGATGGCAGTCACACATAGGAGATACGTGTGGACTGCAATATGATGGCAGTCGCACATAAGAGATACGTGTAGACTACAATATGATGGCAGTCAAACATAAAATATATGTGTAGACTGCAAGATGATGGCAGTCACACATAAAACATAAGTGCAGACTGCAATATGATGGCAGTCATGTATAAGAGATACGTGTAGACTACAATATGATGGCAGTCACACATAAAACATACGTGTAGACTGCAATATGATGGCAGTCACACATAAGAGATACGTGCAGACTGCAATATGATGGCAGTCACACACAAGAGATACGTGTAGACTGCAATCTGATGGCAATCAAACATAAGAGATACATGTTGACTGCAATATGATGGCAGTCACACATAAAACATACGTGTAGACTGCAATATGATGGCAGTCACACATACGAGATACGTGTAGACTGCAATATGACAGCAGTCACACATAAGAGATACATGTAGACTGCAATATGATGGCAGTCACACATAAGAGATACGTGTGGACTGCAATATGATGGAAGTCACACATAAGAGATACGTGTAGACTACAATATGATGGTAGTCAAACATAAAAGATATGTGTAGACTGCAATATGATGGCAGTCACACATAAAACATACGTGTAGACTACAATATGATGGCAGTCACACATAAAACATACGTGTAGACTGCAATATGATGGCAGTCAAACATTATAGATACGTGTTGACTGCAATAAAATGGCAGTCACACATATGAGATACGTGTAGACTACAAAATGATGGCAGTTACACATAAGAGATATGTGTAGACTACAATATAATGGCAGTCACACATAAGAGATACGTGTAGACTGCAATCTGATGGCAATCAAACATAAGATATACATGTTGACTGCAATATGATGGCAGTCACACATAAGAGATACGTGTGGACTGCAATATGATGGCAGTCACACATAAGAGATACGTGTAGACTACAATATGATGGCAGTTACACGTAAGAGATATGTGTAGACTACAATATAATGGCAGTCACGTATAAGAGATACGTGTAGACTGCAATATGATGGCAGTCACACATACGAGATACGTGTAGACTGCAATATGACAGCAGTCACACATAAGAGATACATGTAGACTGCAATATGATGGCAGTCACACATAAGAGATACGTGTAGACTACAATATGATGGTAGTCAAACATAAGAGATATGTGTAGACTGCAATATGATGGCAGTCACACATGAGAGATACATGTGGACTGCAATATGATGGCAGTCACACATAAGAGATAAGTGTAGACTGCAATATGACAGCAGTCACACATTAGAGATACGTGTAGACTGCAATATGATGGCAGTCGCACATAAAACATACGTGCAGACTGCAATATGATGGCAGTCATGTATAAGAGATACGTGTAGACTACAATATGATGGCAGTCACACATAAAACATACGTATAGACTGCAATATGATGGCAGTCACACATAAGAGACACGTGTGGACTGCAATATGATGGCAGTCACACATAAGAGATACATGCAGACTGCAGTATATCGGCAGTCGCATATAAGAGATACGTGCAGACTGCAATATGATGGCAGTCACACATAAGAGATACGTGTAGACTGCAATATGACAGCAGTCACACATAAGAGATACGTGTAGACTGCAATATGATGGCAGTCACACATAAGAGATACGTGTGGACTGCAATATGATGGAAGTCACACATAAGAGATACGTGTAGACTGCAATATGATGGTAGTCAAACATAAAAGATATGTGTAGACTGCAATATGATGGCAGTCACACATAAAACATACGTGCAGACTGCAATATGATGGCAGTCACACATAAGAGATACATGTAGACTGTAATATGATGGCAGTCACACATAAGAGATACACGTAGACTGCAATATGATGGCAGTCACACATAAGAGTTACGTGTAGACTGCAATATGATGGCGGTCACACATAAGAGATACGTGTCGACTGCAATATGACAGCAGTCACACATAAGAGATACATGTGGACTGCAATATGATGGCAGTCACACATAAGAGATATGTGCAGACTGCAATATGATGGCAGTCACACACAAGAGATACGTGCAGACTGCAATATGATGGCGGTCACATGTAAGAGATACGTGTAGACTGCAATATGATGGCAGTCACACACAAGAGATACGTGCAGACTGCAATATGATGGCGGTCACATGTAAGAGATACGTGTAGACTGCAATATGATGGCAGTCACACACAAGAGATACGTGTAGACTGCAATCTGATGGCAACCACACATAAGAGATACGTGTAGACTGCAATATGATGGCAGTCACCCACAAGAGATACGTGTAGACTGCAATCTGATGGCAATCACACATAAGAGATACGTGTAGACTGCAATATGATGGCAGTCACACACAAGAGATACGTGTAGACTGCAATCTGATGGCAATCACACATAAGAGATACGTGTAGACTGCTATATGATGGCAGTCACACAAAAGATACGTGTTGACTGCAATATGATGGCAGTCACACATAAGAGATACGTGTAGACTGTAATATGACAGCAGTCACACATTAGATATACGTGTATACTGCAATATGATGGCAGTCACACATACGAGATACGTGTAGACTGTAATATGATGGCAGTCACACATAAGAGATACACATAGACTGCAATATGATGGCAGTCACACATAAGAGATACGTGTAGACTGCAATATGATGGCAGTCACACACAAGAGATACATGTAGACTGCAATATGACAGCAGTCACACATAAGAGATACGTGTAGACTGCAATATGATGGCAGTCACACATAAGAGATACGTGTAGACTGTAATATGATGGCAGTCACACATAAGAGATACGTGTGGACTGCAATATGATGGCAGTCACACATAAGAGATACGTGTAGACTACAATATGATGGTAATCAAACATAAAAGATATGTGTAGACTGCAATATGATGGCAGTCACACATAAAACATACGTGCAGACTGCAAAATGATGGCAGTCACACATAAGAGATACGTGCAGACTGCAAATGACGGCAGTCACACATAAGAGATACGTGCAGACTGCAATATGACGGCAGTCACACATTAGAGATACGTGTAGACTGCAATATGATGGCAGTCACACATAAAACATACGTGTAGACTGCAATATGATGGCAGTCACACACTAGAGATATGCGTAGACTGCAATATGATGGCAGTCACACATAAGAGACGTGTGCAGACTGCAATATGATGGCAGTCACACATAAGAGATACGTGTTGACTGTAATATGATGACAGTCACACATAAAAGATACGTGTAGACTCCAATATGATGGCAGTCACACATTAGAGATACGTGTAGACTGCAATATGATGGCAGTCACACATAAGAGATACGTGTGAACTGCAATATGATGGCAGTCACACATAAGAGGTATGTGTAGACTGCAATATGATGGCATTCACACATAAAACGTACGTGTAGACTGCAATATGATGGTAGTCACACATAAGAGATACGTGCAGACTGCAATATGATGGCAGTCACACACAAGAGATACGTGTAGACTGCAATCTGATGACAATCAAACATAAGAGCTACATGTGGACTGCAATATGATGGCAGTCACACATAAGAGATACGTGTGGACTGCAATCTGACGGCAGTCACACATAAGAGATGTGTGCAGACTCCAATATGATGGCAGTCACACATAAGAGATACGTGTAGACTGCAATATGATGGCAGTCACACACAAGAGATACATGTAGACTGCAATATGATGGCAGTCACACATAAGAGATACGTGTAGACTGCAATATGACAGCAGTCACACAAAAGAGATACATGTAGACTGCAATATGATGGCAGTCACACATAAGAGATACGTGTAGACTGCAATATGACAGCAGTCACACAAAAGAGATACATGTAGACTGCAATATGATGGTAGTCAAACATAAGAGATATGTGTAGACTGCAATATGATGGCAGTCACACAAGAGATGTGTGCAGACTGCAATATGATGGCAGTCACACATAAGAGATGTGTGCAAACTGCAATATGATGGCAGTCACACATAAGAGATACGTGTAGACTGCAATATGACAGCAGTCACACATTAGAGATACGTTTAGACTGCAATATGATGGCAGTCACACATAAGAGATACGTGTAGACTGTAATATGATGGCAGTCACACATAAGAGATACACATAGACTGCAATATGATGGCAGTCACACATAAGAGATACGTGTGGACTGCAATATGACGGCAGTCACACATAAGAGATACGTGTGGACTGCAATATGACGGCAGTCACACATAAGAGATACGTGTAGACTACAATATGATGGTAGTCAAACATAAAAGATATGTGTAGACTGCAATATGATGGCAGTCACACATAAAACATACGTGCAGACTGCAATATGATGGCAGTCACACACAAGAGATACATGTAGACTGCAATATGATGGCAGTCACACATAAGAGATACGTGTCGACTGCAATATGACAGCAGTCACACATTAGAGATACGTGTAGAATGCAATTTGATGGCAGTCACACATAAGAGATACGTGTAGACTGTAATATGATGGCAGTCACACATAAGAGATACACGTAGACTGCAATATGATGGTTGAAGTAAAGTCTGATTGTCATTAAAACAGTTAGCGCCATCTTTTGACACTTCTTCCACTCCCGTCCTTGCACGCTACACCGCTACATCAAAGATGACGGGGAGAAGACGCTGTCGAAGTGGAGGCACATAAATAAGATTGCCCACAAAACGGCGCATCCTGAAGCGACTGTCAGAAAGCGACTTGAAGATGATGTGTAAAACATCATCCATGCAACATTTTGACCAAACAAACACCATCACATGTCATGTAGACGTTTGTAGATCAGTGTTTTTCAACCTTTTTTGAGCCGAGGCACATTTTTTTCATTGAAAAAATTCTGAGGCACACCGCCAGCAGAAAACATAACAAAATGAAACTCTACTCAAAATCGTTGTCGCAAGTGTTGGATATGAATTTAAAGCATAACCAAGCATGCATCACTATAGCTCTTGTCTCAAAGTAGGTGCACTGTCACCACCTGTCACATCACTCCCTGACTTATTTGGAGTTTTTTTTGCAGTTTTCCCGTGCGTTCTTGTCTTGCGCTCCTATTTTG
>NC_084553.2:8918450-8968450 GCF_033978685.3 Nerophis lumbriciformis
CACGCCTGCAAGGGCGCCGTTTTTTTTATATATATTTTTTTTCAGCCCGCAGCTGCAAAATGAAATGAATGAATTATCAATGAGAGAAATTACTCGATTTTACACTAACCTGCCTTGTCAGCGATAACACAGAGTCAAGGTGTCTTAATACATTCCCGTTGTTTCCTGGACTCGCTTTGTGTGGCTCTAAAACTGATTTTTTTGTGGCCCCATTTTGGTCTTCAATATTTTTTATTCTGGTTATTACACTCATGAAGGGCCCCTGACCCCCACCTTAAACCTTACATCACTCAGTGTGTTTACAAGCTGAAAAACACCCTAAAGATTGACAACTGCCGTGACCCCGAAAGGGATAAGCGGTAGACAATGGATGGATGGATGGATGGATGTCAGGTTCAAACCACAAACTATCTATTACACAAGACAAGAAGCAAGGAATCACGCAGAGACAGAGTTAAATTTTACTCATGGGGAGAAACGTATTGGGCTGCACACTCAGTTACAGTGTCACCCTACGCCATATTTGCCAACCTTGAGACCTCTGAATTCGGGAGATGGGGGCGGGGGGCGGCGGGGTTGTGGTGGGCGGGGTTGGGGGGGGGGGTAGGCGGGGTTTGGTGGTAGATGTATTGTAGCGTCCCGGAAGAGTTAGTGCTGCAAGGGGTTCTGGGTATTTGTTCTGTTGTGTTTATGTTGTGTTACGGTGCGGATGTTGTCATTCTTGTTTGGTGTGGGTTCACAGTGTGGCGCATATTTGTAACAGTGTTGAAGTTGTTTATACGGCCACCCTCAGTGTGACCTGTATGGCTGTTGATGAAGTATGCTATGCATTCACTTATGAGTGTGTGAAAGCCGCATATATATATATGTATATATATATATATATATATACATGTGTATATATATATATATATATATATATATATATATATATATATATATATATATACATACATACATACATGTACATATATATATGTATATATATATATATATATATATATATATATATACACCTACACATATATATAAACACATATATATATATATATATATATATATATATATACATATATATATATATATAAACATACATACATATACATATATATGTGCTGTATATATAATTTATAAACTTACCATTTACATATATACATATGTATATATACATATATATACTTATATGTGTATATATTTATATGTGTGTATATATATGTATACATAACAATGTATGTATATATATGTTTATATATATTTGTGTATATATATATATGTATACATAAATATGTATGTATATATATGTGTATATAAGTGTGAATATATATATAATATATATATATATATATATATATATATATATATATATATATATATATACATACATAAACACACACACATATATATATATATATATATATATATATATATATATATATATATATATATATATATATATATATATATATATATATATATATATATATATATATAATTTGCAAATAAGCATACTTAAGATTATGGAATTACAGCCTGGTCAGTAATTCATAATAAGACTGATTTTGATGGAATATTATTTTTGTCAAAATTATTTTTTCCCCCAAAAAATGTACACCATCCTTCTTAAATCATGTATTATTTTTTATTTATGTATTTTATATATATATATATATATATATAATTTTCTTGAGGGAACTCTCCTGAAGGAATCAATAAAGTACTATATATATATATATATATATATATATATATATATATATATATATATATATATATATATATATATATATATATATATATATATAATTCACTATACGTCCCATGGAAATACTGCAAATATGGAACTGAATCAGTAGTTATGGTTGGTGCTTCGAGTTATTTTTCTTGGAAACCCAACTTTCTGGTTTTGATGCATAATAAAATATTAAGTGTATTCCTTCCGTCTAAACCGCCGCCCTGCTCCATTCATCACAGCGAGAGTCCGTGGACATAATCACCTTGAGAGGAAACAACAGTGACCAGTCGGTAAATGTTAGCATCTATTATGAATCCGTTGCAGGCGCAGCGTCGGGCCTGGTGGAAAACCAAAGAGGTGAAATCAGCGCATTGACTGTTTCCTGCTGCGTCCATCTTGTTATTGTAGCCCTCCCCTCCCCCTCCCCCGTGGTGTCTGCAGCAGTGTGTTGGGAAAGAAAGTTCCGCTGAAATAAAGTCAATACTCTCAATGACTTTTCATCCGGGAGAGGAGTGGCAACACAGGTGCACAATCACCACATAATCGCTGCAATTACATGCACAGTAAATTGCTTTAAAAAAAAAAAAAAAAAAAAAGTTGACTAAGCACGTATCTCGTTTTGCTTTCTGGTTGCTCACGTGGACCTGCTTGTTGTGTTTTGGTGAGGGCTGTCCCAGTTATCACTTTCATGCACGCATCGCGATAAGTATCGCATTAATCATGTACCTACCCATTTTATTTTGACCGTACACACTCCTTTACCTTCACTTTGACTCCAATATCAGCAAAAACAAGTATCGACTCATTGTACATATGTTTGCGTCCGAAACTCCGATACAAGCAGTCCTGCAGCGTGTTTACTCGGGTGTGATATCATGTGCGATACAAGCAGTCCTGCAGCGTATTTACTTGTGTGTGAAATCTTGTGCAATACAAGTGGTCATGCAGCATGTTTACTTGTGTGTGATGTCATGTGCAATATAAGCGGTCATGCAGCGTGTTTACTTGTGTGTGATGTCATGTGCGATACAAGCGGTCCTGCAGCATTTTCACTTGTGTGAGATGTCATGTGCGATACAAACGGTCTTGCAGTGTTTTCCACTTGTGTGTGATATAATGTGCGATACAAGTGGTCATGCAGCGCGTTTACTTGTGTGTGATATAATGTGCGATGCAAGTAGTCCTGCAGCGTGTTTACTTGTGTGTGATATCATGTGTGATACAAGCACTCCTGGAGCGTGTTTACTTGTGTGTGATATCATGTGTGATACAAGCGATCCTGCAGCGTGTTTACTTGTGTGTGATATAATGTGCGATGCAAGTAGTCCTGCAGCGCGTTTAATTGTGTGTGATATCATGTGTGATACAAGCACTCCTGGAGCGTGTTTACTTGTGTGTGATGTAATGTGCGATGCAAGTAGTCCTACAGCGTGTTTACTTGTGTGTGATATCATGTGCGACACAAGCAGTCCTGCAGCTTGTCATATCTCCGGCAGCGTGTTTACTTGTTTGTGATATCATGTGCAAAACAAGCACTCTTGGAGCATGTTTACTTGTGTGTGATATCATGTGCGATACAATCGGTCCTGCAGCGTGTTTATTTGTGTGTGATATCATGTGCGATACAAGCGGTCTTGCACCGTTTTCACTTGTGTGTGATGTCATGTGCGATACAAGCGGTCATGCAGAGTGTTTACTTGTGTGTGATATAATGTGCGATACAAGCGATCCTGCAGCGTGTTTACTTGTGTGTGATATCATGTGCGATACAAGCGGTCCTGCAGCGTGTTTACTTGTGTGTGAAATCATCTGTGATACAAGCACTCCTGGAGCGTGTTTACTTGTGTGTGATATAATGTGCGATGCAAGTAGTCCTGCAGCGTGTTTACTTGTGTGTGATATCATGTGCGACACAAGTGGTCCTGCAGCTTGTTTACTTGTGTGTGATACAAGCAGTCCTGCAGCGTTTTCACTTGGTTGTGATATCATGTGCGATACAAGCAGTCTGGCAGCATGTTTACTTGTGTGTGATATCATGTGCGATACAAGCGGTCCTGCAGCGTGTTTATTGGTTTGTGATATCATGTGCAATACAAGCGGTTCGGCAGCGTGTTTACTTGTTTGTGATATCATGTGCAAAACAAGCACTCTTGGAGCATGTTTACTTGTGTGTGATGTCATGTGCAATACAAGCTGTCCTGCAGCGTGTTTATTTGTGTATAATATGATGTGCAATACAAGCGGTCATGCAGAGTGTTTACTTGTGTGCGATATCATGTGCGATACAAGCGATCCTGCAGCACGTTTACTTGTGTGTGATATCATGTGTGCTACAAGCACTCCTGGAGCGTGTTTACTTGTGTGTGATATCATGTGTGATACAAGCGGTCCGGCAGCGTGTTTATTGGTTTGTGATATCATGTGCGATACAAACGATACGGCAGCGTGTTTACTTGTTTGTGATATCATGTGCAAAACAAGCAGTCTTGGAGCATGTTTACTTGTGTGTGATGTCATGTGCGATACAAACAGTCCTGCAGTGTTTTCCACTTGTGTGTGATATAATGTGTGATACAAGTGGTCATGCAGCGCGTTTACTTGTGTGTGATATAATGTGCGATGCAAGTGGTCATGCAGAGTGTTTACTTGTGTGCGATATCATGTGCGATACAAGCAATCCTGCAGCACGTTTACTTGTGTGTGATATCATGTGTGCTACAAGCACTCCTGGAGCGTGTTTACTTGTGTGTGATATCATGTGTGATACAAGCGGTCCGGCAGCGTGTTTACTTGTTTGTGATATCATGTGCAAAACAAGCACTCTTGGAGCATGTTTACTTGTGTGTGATGTCATGTGCAATACAAGCTGTCCTGCAGCGTGTTTATTTGTGTATAATATGATGTGCAATACAAGCGGTCATGCAGAGTGTTTACTTGTGTGCGATATCATGTGCGATACAAGCGATCCTGCAGCACGTTTACTTGTGTGTGATATCATGTGTGCTACAAGCACTCCTGGAGCGTGTTTACTTGTGTGTGATATCATGTGTGATACAAGCGGTCCGGCAGCGTGTTTATTGGTTTGTGATATCATGTGCGATACAAACGATACGGCAGCGTGTTTACTTGTTTGTGATATCATGTGCAAAACAAGCAGTCTTGGAGCATGTTTACTTGTGTGTGATGTCATGTGCGATACAAACAGTCCTGCAGTGTTTTCCACTTGTGTGTGATATAATGTGTGATACAAGTGGTCATGCAGCGCGTTTACTTGTGTGTGATATAATGTGCGATGCAAGTGGTCATGCAGAGTGTTTACTTGTGTGCGATATCATGTGCGATACAAGCAATCCTGCAGCACGTTTACTTGTGTGTGATATCATGTGTGCTACAAGCACTCCTGGAGCGTGTTTACTTGTGTGTGATATCATGTGTGATACAAGCGGTCCGGCAGCGTGTTTACTTGTTTGTGATATCATGTGCAAAACAAGCACTCTTGGAGCATGTTTACTTGTGTGTGATGTCATGTGCAATACAAGCTGTCCTGCAGCGTGTTTATTTGTGTATAATATGATGTGCAATACAAGCGGTCATGCAGAGTGTTTACTTGTGTGCGATATCATGTGCGATACAAGCGATCCTGCAGCACGTTTACTTGTGTGTGATATCATGTGTGCTACAAGCACTCCTGGAGCGTGTTTACTTGTGTGTGATATCATGTGTGATACAAGCGGTCCGGCAGCGTGTTTATTGGTTTGTGATATCATGTGCGATACAAACGATACGGCAGCGTGTTTACTTGTTTGTGATATCATGTGCAAAACAAGCAGTCTTGGAGCATGTTTACTTGTGTGTGATATCATGTGCAATACAAGCTGTCCTGCAGTGTGTTTATTTGTGTGTAATATCATGTGCGATACAAGCGGTCATGCAGAGTGTTTACTTGTGTGTGATATCATGTGCGATATAAGCGATCCTGCAGCGTGTTTACTTGTGTGTGATATCATGTGTGATACAAGCACTCCTGGAGCGTGTTTACTTGTGTGTGATATCATGTGTGATACAAGCGATCCTGCAACGTTTTTCACTTGTGTGTGATGTCATGTGCGATAAAAGCGGTTATGCAGAGCATTTACTTGTGTGTGATATCGTGTGCGATACAAGCGGTCCTGCAGCGTTTTAACTTGTGTGTGATATCATGTGTGATACAAACGGTCCTACAGCGTTTTCACTTGTGTGTGATATCATGTGCGATACAAGCGGTCCGGCAGCGTGTTTACTTGTGTGTGATATCATGTGCGATACAAGTAGCCCTGCAGCATGTTTACTTGTTTGTGATATCATATGCAAAACAAGCACTCCTGGAGCGTGTTTACTTGTGTGTGATATCATGTGCGATACAAGCAGTCCGGCACCGTGTTTACTTGTGTGTGATATCATGTGCGATACAAGTGGTCCTGCAGCTTGTTTACTTGTGTGTGATATAATGTGCGATACAAGCGGTCCTGCAGCGTTTTCACTTGTGTGTGATATTATGTGCGATACGAGCGGTCCTGCAGCGCATTTACTTGTGTGTGATATCATGTGCGATACAAGCTGTCCTGCAGTGTTTTCACTTGTGTGTGGACTAATCGCTAGCTGGCAAACAAGTGCGCTAATTCCTATCACAACAGTGTAGAACAAGTAATAGCGAGCTGGCAAGGCAACTAGTGTGCTATTCGCTAGCTGGCAAAAAAGTGCACTAATTCCTATCACAACAGTGTAGAACAAGTAATAGCAAGCTGGCAACTAGTGTGCTAATCGCCAGATGGCAAAAAAGTGCACTAATTTCTATCACAACAGTGTAGCACAAGTAATAGCGAGCTGGCAACTAGTGTGCTAATTGCTAAATGGCAAAAAAGTGCACTAATTCATATCACAACAGTGTAGCACAAGTAATAGCAAGCTGGCAACTAGTGTGCTAATTGCTAAATGGCAAAAAAGTGCACTAATTCATATCACAACAGTGTAGCCCAAGTAGTAGCAAGCTGACGACTAGTGTACTAATCGCCAGCTGGCAAAAAAGTGCACTAATTCATATCACAACAGTGTAGCACAAGTAATAGCAAGCTGGCAACTAGTGTGCTAATTGCTAAATGGCAAAAAAGTGCACTAATTCATATCACAACAGTGTAGCCTAAGTAGTAGCAAGCTGACGACTAGTGTACTAATCGCCAGCTGGCAAAAAAGTGCACTAATTCATATCACAACAGTGTAGCACAAGTAATAGCGAGCTGGCAACTAGTGTGCTGATTGCTAAATGGCAAAAAAGTGCACTAATTCATATCACAACAGTGTAGCACAAGTAATAGCAAGCTGGCAACTAGTGTGCTAATTGCTAAATGGCAAAAAAGTGCACTAATTCATATCACAACAGTGTAGCACAAGTAATAGCAAGCTGGCAACTAGTGTGCTAATTACTAGCTGGCAAAAAAGTGCACTATTTCTTATCACAACAGTGTAGCACAAGTAATAGCGAGCTGGCGACTAGTGTGCTAATCGCCAGCTGGCAAAAAAGTGCACTAATTCCTATCACAACAGTGTAGCACAAGCGAGCAGGCAACTAGTGTGCTAATTGCTAAATGGCAAAAAAGTGCACTAATTCATATCACAACAGTGTAGCACGAGTAATAGCAAGCTGACGACTATTGTGCTAATCGCCAGCTGGCAAACAAGTCCACTAATTCCTATCACAACAGTGTAGCACAAGTAATAGTGAGCTGGCAACTAGTATGCTAATTGCTAAATGGCAAAAAAGTGCACTAATTCCTGTCACAACAGTGTAGCACAAGTAATAGCAAGCTGACGACTATTGTGCTAATCGCCAGCTGGCAAACAAGTCCACTAATTCCTATCACAACAGTGTAGCACAAGTAATAGCGTGCAGGCAACTAGTGTGCTGATTGCTAATTGGCAAAAAAGTGCACTAATTCTTATCACAACAGTGTAGCACAAGTAATAGCAAGCTGGCAAGTAGTGTGCTAATCACTAGCTGGCAAAAAGTTCACTAATTCTTATCACAACAGTGTAGTACAAGTAATAGCGAGCTGGCAACTAGTGTGCTAATCGCCAGATGGCAAGAAAGTGCACTAATTCCTATCACAACAGTGTAGCACAAGTAATAGCAAGCTGGCAACTAGTGTGCTAATAGCTAAATGGCAAAAAAGTGCACTAATTCATATCACAACAGTGTAGCACAAGTAATAGCGAGCTGGCAACTAGTGTGCTAATTGCTAAATGGCAGAAAAGTGCACTAATTCATATCACAACAATGTAGCACAAGTAATAGCAAGCTGACGACTATTGTGCTAATCGCCAGCTGGCAAACAGGTCCACTAATTCCTATCACAACAGTGTAGCACAAGTAATAGTGAGCTGGCAACTAGTGTGCTAATTGCTAAATGGCAAAAAAGTGCACTAATTAATATCACAACAGTGTTGCACAAGTAATAGCAAGCTGGCAACTAGTGTGCTAATCGCTAGCTGGAAAAAAGTGCACTAATTCTTATCACAACAGTGTAGCACAAGTAATAGCGTGCTGGCAACTAGTGTGCTGATTGCTAATTGGCAAAAAAGTGCACTAATTCTTATCACAACAGTGTAGCACAAGTAATAGCAAGCTGGCAAGTAGTGTGCTAATCGCTAGCTGGCAAAAAGTTCACTAATTCTTATCACAACAGTGTAGTACAAGTAATAGCGAGCTGGCAACTAGTGTGCTAATCGCCAGATGGCAAGAAAGTGCACTAATTCCTATCACAACAGTGTAGCACAAGTAATAGCAAGCTGGCAACTAGTGTGCTAATTGCTAAATGGCAAAAAAGTGCACTAATTCATATCACAACAGTGTAGCACAAGTAATAGCGAGCTGGCAACTAGTGTGCTAATTGCTAAATGGCAAAAAAGTGCACTAATTCATATCACAACAGTGTAGCACAAGTAATAGCAAGCTGACGACTATTGTGCTAATCGCCAGCTGGCAAACAAGTCCACTAACTCCTATCACAACAGTGTTGCACTAGTAATAGCAAGCTGGCAACTAGTGTGCTAATCGCTAGCTGGCAAAAAAGTGCACTAATTCTTATCACAACAGTGTAGCACAAGTAATAGAGAGCTGGCAACTAGTGTGCTGATTGCTAATTGGCAAAAAAGTGCACTAATTCTTATCACAACAGTGTAGCACAAGTAATAGCAAGCTGGCAAGTAGTGTGCTAATCGCTAGCTGGCAAAAAGTTCACTAATTCTTATCACAACAGTGTAGTACAAGTAATAGCGAGCTGGCAACTAGTGTGCTAATCGCCAGATGGCAAGAAAGTGCACTAATTCCTATCACAACAGTGTAGCACAAGTAATAGCAAGCTGGCAACTAGTGTGCTAATTGCTAAATGGCAAAAAAGTGCACTAATTCATATCACAACAGTGTAGCACAAGTAATAGCAAGCTGACAACTAGTGTGCTATTCGCTAGCTGGCAAAAAGTGCACTAATTTCTATCACAACAGTGTAGCACAAGTAATAGCGAGTTGACGACTATTGTGCTAATCGCCAGCTGGCAAACAAGTCCACTAATTCCTATCACAACAGTGTAGCACAAGTAATAGCGAGCTGGCAACTAGTGTGCTAATTGCTAAATGGCAAAAAAGTGCACTAATTAATATCACAACAGTGTTGCACAAGTAATAGCAAGCTGGCAACTAGTGTGCTAATCGCTAGCTGGCAAAAAAGTCCACTAATTCCTATCACAACAGTGTAGCACAAGTAATAGCAAGCTGGCAACTAGTGTGCTAACCACTAGCTGTTTTTGATGATTTCTTTCTTTAACTCCATCCACCCATCCATCCATTTTCTACTGTTTGTCCCTTTCATTCACTTCCTCTAAGCACCGTCCTTCACACTCACTTTCTTCCTTCCTTTAATGGAAAAAAAACAAGTTATGTCCATCTTTAGCAACGAGCTAATGCCAGCGACTCACAATCGTCCACCAGAGAGGACGTTGGCCTCACTTCAAGCCAATGAAGGATGGTTTGTTGAGGTAATCCAACACTTTAGCCACTTTGCACCAAAGTGCAAGCCCACATTAGAAGGGAACATTTATTCCTACTGTACGTTACAGATACCAAGGAGGAACCTGCAATGATGAACTACTTGTTTATCCTCCATTAAATGCTCTTTCACCTTTTTTACGGCGGAGAAATATTTGCTTTCATAAAAAAAAACGACTGCGGCGTGAACGAGACGCTCGTAAAGGGCGTGCTAAATTCAATCGGTTAGGAAAAATGCTTAAAGCAATTATTTACTTAGAGAATGTGGATGTTATTTTCGTCAACAGTTTGTGCGCGCGCACATTTTACTGCTAATGCATGCAGGAATGTGAGTTTATAACATTTACATTACGTTCTAAGGGTGAGTTTTGTTGCCATATATATGTATGTGTATACATGTGTGTGTTTATATGTGTGTGTACGTGTATATACCTGTATGTGTGTGAATGTACAAAACCCAAAATCAGTGAAGTTGGCACGTAAATGGTAAATAAAAACAGAATACTGTCATGTCAGTGTAATCATGTTTTGTTTTAGTCATGTTTTGTTTAGTTATTGGACTCTTTAGTTTCTGGCTTTTCACTTCCTTGTCTTGTTTCCATGATTACCCATTAGTTTCACCTGTTCCACGTTTGGACTCATTGTGCACTCTTGTTTGTCACCGTAGCAACCATTAGTTTTCACCTATCACGTCGCGCACCTGTTTCACGTTTTGAGTCACGCACCTGTTTTCGTTAATCATGTCTATAGTATTTAAGTTCATTGTTTTCAGTTAGTCGGGCTGACGACATGTGTCACGACTGGGACCATGGCTTGGTTTGTTCTCCCGAGGTGCAAGTGAATTGGACCAGATGTGGCGTGAAGGTGAATACATGATTTATTTAAAACACTATAACTACAAAAAGAAGTAAAAAAAAGGCGCGCACAGTGGCGGAGAAACGACTTGGCTATGACAACAAATACTTGCACAAAGGCAGAAACTATGAAAGACAAAAAAACACTAACTGTGGCTTGATAAACAAAAACTTACTTGGCATGGAACCGGCATGAAAAAAGAGCAGCAAGGGTCATAAGGGTGTGGAGAGTGTGCAGAAGCATAAATGCGGGATGTCACCAGACAGACAAACTGAAAACAATGAACTTAAACACTACAGACATGATTAACGAAAACAGGTGCGTGACGTGACAGGTGAAAACTAATGGGTTGCTATGGTGACAAACAAGAGTGCACAATGAGTCCAAACGTGGAACAGGTGAAACTAATGGGTAATCATGGAAACAAGACAAGGGAGTGAAAAGCCAGAAACTAAAGAGTCTAATAACTAAACAAAACATGACTAAAACAAAACATGATTACACAGACATGACAAATACAATGATTTGCAAATCCTTTTCAACTTATATTCAATTGAATAGACTGCAAAGACAAGATATTTAAGGTTCCAACTGGTAAACGTTATTTTTAGCAAATATTAGCTCATTTGGAATTTGATGTTTCAAAAAAAGCTGGCACAAGTGGCAAAAAAGACTGAGAAAATTGAGGAGTGCTCGTCAAACACTTATTTGGAACATCCCACAGGTGCACAGGCTAATTGGGAAAAAGGTGGGTGCCATGATTGGGTATAAAAGCAGCTTCCATGAAATGCTCAGTCATTCACAAACAATGACAGGGCGAGGGTCACAGATTTGTCAACAAATGCCTGAGCAAATTGTTTGAGAACAACATTTCTCAACCAGCTATTGCAAGGAATTTAGGGATTTCACCATCTACGGTCCGTAATATCATCAAAAGGTTCAGAGAATCTGGAGAAATCACTGCACGTAAGCGATGATATTACGGACCTTCCATCCCTCAGGTGATCATCAAAAAGTGACATCAGTGTGTAAAGGATATCACCACATGGGCTCGGGAACACTTCAGAAAACCACTGTCAGTAACTACAGGTTGTCGCCACATCTGTAAGTGCAAGTTAAAACTCTACTATGCAAAGCCAAAGTAATTTATCAACAACACCCAGAAACGCCATCGGCTTCGCTGGGCCCGAGCTCATCTAAGATGGACTGATGCAAAGTGGAAAAGTGGTCTGACGAGTCCACATTTTACATTTTTTTTTGGAAACTGTGGACGTCGTGTCCTCTGTACTAAAGAGGAAAAGAACCATCCGGTTTGTTCTAGGTC
Source organism: Nerophis lumbriciformis (assembly GCF_033978685.3). Taxonomy (NCBI): domain Eukaryota; kingdom Metazoa; phylum Chordata; class Actinopteri; order Syngnathiformes; family Syngnathidae; genus Nerophis; species Nerophis lumbriciformis. The sequence goes on from NC_084553.2 coordinate 8,930,439, forward strand.
AGGGGTCGGCAACCTTTACCAGTCAAAGAGCCATTTTGACCAGTTTCACAAATTATAGAAAACATTGGGAGCCACAAATTTGCTTTTGAAATTTTAAATGAAATAACACTGCATACAAAGTTTTTTGTTTTGTTTTGAGCTGTGTATAAACCAGAGGTCACAGACACTCTGCCCACACCTTTATGTGGAATTTGAGAGCTGGTGCGGCACGCGGGTTTTAAATGAATGGCTCAGCGTCATGCGTCATGCGTGCCGTGATGGTACAGCATATAGTAGTGATGGGTCCGGCAACACCGATGCATCGGCGCATGCGTCGAGCTCATAGAGCGAAACCCTGTGTCGGTGCGCGTACCGCTTTTAGAAAGTCACGTGACCGATCATGAGCTGTTTTGGTCACGTGACCGATACGCGAACTGTGTCGCACTGACGCCTCCTCTGTGCCCTGTGAGTGGGTCTTTTCTACAGCCGGAGAAATAATAACTAAGAAGAGAAATCGTCTAAAATGTAATACGTCGGAAAACCTTTATTGTTTTTTTTTTTATAAAAATGTGTAAAAAAATAAAATTAAAACAATTCCCAGTCCACAATCATCCACAACACGTTCTCTTAGATTTCCATGTTATGATACATGTTCACAGGGAATAAGCGGTAGAAAATGGATGGATGGATGTATCTAAAAAAGATAAAAATATATTTTTATTTAAATGAAGATATGAAATAATCCTAAATGAAATACAATGACTTGGTTTATATTATTGTATATACTAGGGCAGGGGTCACCAACGCGGTGCCCGCGGTCACCAGGTAGCCCGTAAGGACCAGATCAGCCTGTTCTAAAAATAGCTCAAAGAGCAGCACTTACCAGTGAGCTGCCTCTATTTTTTAAATGGTATTTATTTACTAGCAAGCTGGTCTCGCTTTGCTCGACATTTTTAATTCTAAAAGAGACAAAACTCAAATAGAATTTGAAAATCCAAGAAAATATTTTAAAGACTTGTTCTTCACTTGGAATAAGCGGTAGAAAATGGATGGATGGATGGGTCTTCACTTGTTTAAATAAATTCATTTATTTTTTTACTTTGCTTCTTATTACTTTTAGAAATACAATTTTAGAGAAAAAATACAACCTTAAAAATTATTTTAGGATTTTTAAACAAATATACATTTTCACCTTTTAAATTTCTTCCTCTTCTTTTTTTTTTTCAATTTAAATCAGTAAATTTTTTTATTTTTTTTATTGTAAAGAATAATAAATATTTTAGCTTCTGGTTTTTCGACGAAGAATATTTGTGAAATATTTCTTCAAACTTACTATGATTAAAATTCAAAAAAATGATTCTGGCAAATCTAGAACATCTGTAGAATCAAATTTAAATCTTATTTCAAAGTATTTTGAATTTCTTTTAAAACGTTTGTTCTGGAAAATCTAGAAGAAATACTGATGTGTCTTTGTTAGAAATATAGCTTGGTCCAATTTGTTAAATATTCTAACAAAGTGCAGATTGGATTTTAACCAATTTAAAACATGTCATCAAAATTCTAAAATGTATCTTAATCAGGAAAAATTACTAATGATGTTCCATGAATTATTTTTTTTATTTTTTCAAAAAGATTCAAATGAGCTAGTTTTTCTCTTCTTTTTGTCGGTTGAATTTTGAATTTTAAAGAGTCGAAATTGAAGATAAACTATGTTTCAAAATTGTATTTAAATTTTTTTCGTGTTTTCTCCTCTTTTAAACCGTTCAATTAAGTGTTTTTTTTTCATCATTTATTCTCTACAAAAAACCTTCCGTAAAAGGAAAAAAAAAATGTACGACGGAATGACAGACAGAAATACCCATTTTTTTATATATATACATTTATTTATTTAGCTATTCTTGTTTAAATCACACTTACGTGTAACTTACAAATGACAATATATTTATTTATTTAAGTGTGTATCAAACTGGTAGCCCTTCGCATTAATCAGTACCCAAGAAGTAGTTTTTGGTTTCAAAAAGGTTGGTGACCCCTGTACTAGGGCATCAAATCAGTGTCAGTTGAGTCGGTCCATAGGTTGCCTGTAGGGATTTTTAATGTCCAGCAGATGTCAGTATTTAGTGACACAGTATCGACACAGTATCAATACAGTTTTGCAATGTGTCGAAACGCTTCATGACGCCTCATCAACCCATCACTAGCATATAGCACCCACTACAGCCAGCATGCCTGATCAGCCACACGATGTATGGGGCTTCCGCTTGCTCACACGGGTGACAGCAATGCATACTTGGTCAACAACCACACAGGTCACACTGACGGTGGCGGTATAAAAAAACAACAACTTTAACACTCTTACTAATAATGCGCCACACTGTGAACCCACACCAAACAAAGAATGACAAACAAATTTCGGGAGAACATCTGCACCGTAACACAACATAAACACAACAGGACAAATACCCAGAATCCCATGCAGCCCTAACTCTTCCGGGATACATTATACACCCCCGCTACCAAACCCCGCCCACTTCAACCGACGCACAGAGAGAGGGGGGGGGGGGGGGGGGGGGGGTGATGTGTGAGGGAGCCGGGTTGGGGTGGGGGCGGGGTTTGGTGGTAGCAGGGGTGTATAATGTAGCCCGGAAGAGTCAGGGCTGCATGGGATTCTGGGTGTTTGTTCTGTTGTGTTTATGTTGTGTTAAGGTGCAGATGTTCTCCCGAAATGTGTTTGTCATTCTTGTTTGATTTTGGTTCAAAGTGTGGCGCATTATTAGTAAGAGTGTTAAAGTTGTTTTATATGACCACCGTCAGTGTAACCTGTGTGGCTGTTGACCAAGTATGCCTTGCTGTCACTTACGTGTGCAAGCAGAAGATTTATATTGTATAACAAGTGTTGGGTTGGCATGCTATCAATACAGATTGTAGAGGGCGCCAAATGTTGTACCATTATGGCACGCCCTTATTGTAGCAGTAAGGGTGAAAATCTCTGAATATTAATCCGGGGAGTTTTCTGCGAGAGGCACTGAAATCCGGAAGTCATACGGGAAAATTGGGGGGTTCAGCAAGTAAGCTGCTGAGCCGCATCAGAGTGATCAAAGAGCCGCGGGTTGCCGACCCCTGTTCTAGGCGCAAAGTTGAAAAGCCAGTGTTCTGTTACAACTCAAAGTTGTAAACTCTTGTTGTTGAAATGTGTTGTGCTTAAAATAAGCTTGTTATGTAATTAACATTACATGTGTATTTGTCGCCATCATATGGTCAGGGCAGTTACTACATCGTTGAGAAGTGTGCATTTTGAATCAAACTTTATTGACCGGAAGTTGCATAAGCCAAGCAGAGAAGGTGCCAGCACGTACTTTATGGTGGTTATTTTCGAAGAAACACTGCATATATATTTTGTTTAAGGTTGCATCGCCGGTATGTATCATAAGTTGAACTTTGAAACTTGGTTTTTGTCTAAAATATTTCGAGCTAAATTTATGATTTTTGATGTATGATCTTTGCCATACTCGTTAGCAATAATTTGCGATGTCATCTATGATACATTTGCATAACATATGTATATATTGACTGTATATATTGTTTGTCTTTTTAGTTTCACCCTTTTGAATGTCAATAAACCTGCTGACAACGCTCATCGGTCTCCAGAGTCGTGACGTAAGAAAGGTGTTAAACAGCCCTTGCATCAGAGCCAGCATGTGTGATGGTATGGGGGTGTATTAGTGCCCAAGGCATGGGTAACTTACACATCTGTGAAGGTGCCATTAATGCTGAAAGGTACATACATGTTGCCATCCAACATCCTTTTTCATGGACGCCCCTGCTTATTTCAGCCAGACAATGCCAAGCCACATTCTGCACGTGTTACAACAGCAAATATCCACATACCCTCCTGTGAACGCCGGAACATCCATCCATCCATCCATCCATCCATCCATTTTCTACCGCTTGTCCCTTTTGGGGTCGCGGGGGGTCGCTGGAGCCTATCTCAGCTGCATTCGGGCGGAAGGCGGGGGTACACCCTGGACAAGTCGCCACCTCATCGCAGGGCCAACACAGATAGACAGACAACATTCACACACTAGGGCCAATTTAGTGTTGCCAATCAACTTATCCCCAGGTGCATGTCTTTGGAGGTGGGAGGAAGCCCGGAGGGAACCCACGCAGTCATGGGGAGAACATGCAAACTCCACACAGAAAGATCCCGAGCCTGGGATTGAACCCAGGACTGCTCAGGACCTTCGTATTGTGAGGCAGGTGCACTAACCCCCCTCTACCACTGTGCTGCTCACGCCGGAACATATTATTTCCATTTCCGTTATTACCACCGGGAGAACGGTGTGACGGAATACGTAAAGCACCGATGTCATCTTGACGAGGGCTCCCACTGTGCTTGCTCGTGCACCCGCACTCTGCACTTCCAGTTCAGTGTTTTTGTTTTGGTGAAACAAGGCGCTCATGCAATGAAATAGCCTTTTTTGCAGGAGCTAATCTTTGCCATCTCAGACGGGAAGAGACGGTCAAGGGGCTCTTTGCCCCCCCCCACCCCCATTACGAGCTGCTCCGCACTTATTGTGCTCGCAGCAAACCAGCAGGCAACCAGACTGTGAATTATCCAACCTCAAAATGTCTAAATTAGCGCTAACGTGATTCAAGGAGCCCATTAATATTGAACTATAACGGCGCCTGCAGGCCTTAACGTTCCCCCCCCCACCCCCCCACCCCCCTCATTGGGCTGGACTGCTTTTTAGCTTGGCAAAAGGCCGCGTGATTATCACGAAGATGCTGAGATGCATTTTTTTGGGTGGGGAGGTGAGCATTAGTGGTTAGATAGAGGAAGGAGGCACATTAGCTCTATGCAATTATCAGATCAAGAAAACATGACCTTAGTGCTCCATGCACCTGCCCCCTTTTAGGGTCACATGACGCTTAAAGGGGAACTGCACTTCTATTTGAACATTTTGCTTATCATTCACAATCCTTATATCATACTTGCCAACCTTGAGACCTCCGATTTCGGGAGGTGAGGGGTGGGGGCGTGGTTAAGAGGGGAGGAGTATATTGACAGCTAGAATTCACCAAGTCAAGTATTTCATACACATATATATATATATATATATATATATATATATATATATATATATATATATATATATATATATATATATATATATATATATATATATATATATATATATATATATATATATAGCTACATCCTGAAAATATGCAAACAAAACTGTGTTTAGATAATTGATACTTCAAACTTGCATAAATAAATATTAAGGAATATAACATAACTTGGCTTCTGAGAGTTTCAAAATGTAATGAATAAAATGCTAAAGTTGTTGATAAACAAGCAATTATTTTAATAATTAGATATGGTCATTTTAAATGAATTATTATGATAATTTAAAATAAATTATTTAAAATATGTTTATTTTAATGTATAATTCTATGGCTGGATGTAATGAGGAGTCACGAAAAAATACAAATAAAAACACAATTAATTTTGATGTTTTTTGCAAAATATAGTAAAAATGTATTTAGTTTTTTTATTTATTTAATTAATTAATATATTTATTTTTAGGTAAGATAAACATAATAATATAATTTATCTCTAGTCTGGATGATTTAGTTCTTGTCACCATGTTGTCCTCCCGTCATGAAAAAAGCATGGAGCTAAAGGGGGCGTGGCTTCCAGCTCCGGCTGAAAATCGGGAGATTTTCAGGAGAATATTTGTCCCGGGAGGTTTTCGGGAGAGGCGCTGAATTTCGGGAGGGTTGGCAAGTATGCCTTATATAAAACAAGAACTACATTTTTTATGCACTCTAAGCAAGGCAAGGCAAGGCAAGGCAACTTTATTTATATAGCACGTTTACAACAATTTTTTAATTGGACCAAAGGATAGGATAGGACAGGATAGGTCTTTATTGTCATTGCACAAGTACAATGAAATTATGTTTTCAGCACAAACCCGTTCAAGATTAGACAAACAAACAGTGTACAGCGTTACAGAACTGGAACGCTGACGGGTCGCCAAAGGCGCCCCCGTAAAAGATAAGAAAAAGGTAAAACGCTGGGGAAAAAGATGAGTAAAAAAATACAATCTAGACTGGGCTCCTAAGGGGGCCTAGTCTGGAGTGGGAAAAAACCTCCATGCAATGCACACATAAACACGATACATTTAATCACGACACAACTCGCAACAGAGGGGCGGGGAGTTGGGGCCCTGGAGGTCGACTGCTGCTATGAATCGCTGCCAGCCGTCCATGCACCTGCCCCCTTTTAGGGTCACATGATGCTTAAAGGGGAACTGCACTTTTTTTTTTTTTAACATTTTGCCTATCATTCACAATCCTTATATAAGACAAGAACTACATTTTTTATGCACTCTAGGCAAGGCAAGGCAAGGCAATTCTATTTATATAGCACGTTTACAACCATTTTTAAATTGGACCAAAGGATAGGATAGGATAGGACAGGATAGGTCTTTATTGTCATTGCACAAGTACAACGGAATTATGTTTTCAGCACAAACCCGTTCAAGATTAGACAAACAAACAGTGTACAGGGTTACAGAACAGGAACGCTGATGGGTCGCCAAAGGCGCCCCCGTAAAAGATAAGAAAAAGTTAAAACGCTGGGGAAGAAGATGTGAAAAAAAATACAATCTAGACTGGGCTCCTAAGGGGGCCTAGTCTGGAGTGGGAAAAAACCTCCATGCAATGCACACATAAACACGTTACATTTAATCACGACACAACTCGCAACAGAGGGGCGGGGAGTTGGGGCCCTGGAGGTCGACTGCTGCTATGGATCGCTGCCAGCCGTCCATCACCCCGAAGGGGAAACATGCGGTGGTGAAGGCGTGGGTGTGATGATATAATGTAATGTAAAGTGCTTTACAGGTTAAAAAGCATAGAGCAAAAAAAACACAAAAAAACAAAAAACAAACAAAGAACATAAACAATGAATGAGCTAAACAAGATAGTGCAAAAGCAATACGGTAAAAGGGTTCGGATATAAAAGTAAAATTGCAAGATAAAAATAATGATATAATAAAAGTGTGACAAATTTTAAAAAACTAAAGCGAAGGGTGGGGGGACTAGAAATAGTGGCCTAGTGGGAGATTATTTATTTTCCGCCTATGTTACCTACCTCTCTTTTGTTTATAATGTATATTTTCTGTTGGACCTACTCCTCTCTATTTTATGCGGCCCTTTTTTTTTTTTTGCTGCAGCTGTTACACTAGTGGTTAGAGTGTCCGCCCTGAGATCGGTAGGTCGTGAGTTCAAACCCCGGCCGAGTCATACCAAAGACTATAAAAATGGGAGCCATTACCTCCCTGCTCGGCACTCAGCATCAAAAGTTGGAATTGGGGGTTAAATCACCAAAACGTATTCCCCGGGCGCGGCCGCTGCTGCTGCTCACTGCTCCCCTCACCTCCCAGGGGGTGAACAAGGGTGATGGGTCAAATGCGGGGAATAATTTCGCCACACCTCGTGTGTGTGTGACAATCATTGGTACTTTAACTTTAACTTAATATACTGTAATATTGTCTATGGTAATTGGATTTGTTATATATTGTATATATTATATAAAAATATAATATAATATATCAGTATATATTATATACGGTGTATATAATATGTAATTATTACATACATGTCATATTTTATATTGCTACTATGGTAAATTTTTAGTCTACTTATACCTTTTGTTTTTGCCCTCTGTGTTGTGCTTTTGTGTGCGTTATCCTTTCCATCCTTATCCTTTCCATCCTTTGTAACTGCGCTACTGTGTGGAACAATTTCCCTTGTGGATCAATAAAATGTGTCTAAGTCGAAGTCTAAGTCTAAAAACAACCTCCATCGAGGTTTTATATACATGCTGTAAGTATATACATTATGCAATGTAGTAGCCGTCACATTGCAAATAACATGTTGTATTTACTCGGGCTGGGCAATATGGCCGAAAGCTGTGTCATGATGTAAGTGTTTTATATAAGTCAATTTAAAAAAAATATTGATATTTTTTATGACCTATAGAAAATAACAATCAGGGAAAATTATATTTAATATAAAAGTGTATTTAACATGTAAACTCCCTCTGGTTATAATCCCCGAAAGGAAAGGAACACTCAAACAATGTAAACACAAATGTAAAATCACATTAAACACTATATTGAAAATGTAAACAGAGAAACCGGAAATCTATTTTCTGCAAGTTTAGTGCCAGGAAGTTACAGCTGTGCTCTAAAGGGTGAGCGCGGCAAAGGTGGTGTGGTATTACCGCCTGCTGTATTACCGCCTGCTGCTGTCCCAGGGACCCCATCAAGTCATAAAAATGGGGTCCCACAGTACATTTTCGTAAAGGTGTTAGCATATATTAGCTAATGCTAACGACCATAGTTTGATTACATTACGATAGCACGTACAAATTTGCATGAAAATACTCCACCAGACATCAGACATGGGACGGTTTAGTAAGTAAGAATTGTTTTAGTTACATTGTAAAACTCACAAACATTACTTAGAGTCATGAATGAAGAATCGATACGAGTAGGAATGCTACGGACGGCTAGAAGACGGAACGTCACTTCTACTTCCGGTTGAAAGCACTAAATGGCACTTGTCCAATAGATGGCGCCAAAAACAACTATTGGCATTACGGCCGTCAACGAAGAAAAACAAAGAACCTAGCCGCACCGTTTTATAAGCCGCAGGGCTCAAAGCGTAAGAAAACGTGTAAGAATGCACGGTATGTTTTCTTGTCTTACACAGGGATTGTGCATGATTGGCAACATTCCAAAAAAAGCGCAGTTCCCCTTTTAAGGGTGTGCCGTCGCGCCTTCCATGCCAATATGCATACTTGCCAACCTTGAGACCTCCGATTTCGGGAGGTGGGGGGTGGGGGCGTGGTCGGGGGTGGGGCGGGCCGTGGTTGGGGGCGTGGTTAAGAAGGGAGGAGTATATTGACAGCTAGAATTCACCAAGTCAAGTATTTCATACATATTATATATATATATATATATATATATATATATATATATATATATATATATATATATATATATATATATATATATATATATATATATCTACATCCTGAAAATATGCAAACAAAACTGTGTTTAGATAATTGATACTTCAAACTTGCATAAATAAATTTGAAGGAATATAACATAACTTGGTTTCTGAGAGTTTCAAAATGTAATGAATAAAATGCTAAAGTTGTTGATAAACAAGCAATTATTTTAATAATTAAATATGGTCATTTTAAATGAATTATTATGATAATTTCAAATCAATTATTTCAAATATGTTTATTTTAATGTATAATTCTATGGCTGGATGTAATAAGGAGTCACGAAAAAATACAAATAAAAATACAATTAATTTTGATGTTTTTAGCAAAATATAGTAAACATGTATTTAGTTTTTTTTTTTTTTTTAATTAATAAATATATTTATTTTTAGGTAAAATAAACATAATAATACAATTTATTATTTATTATTTTAGTTCTTGTCACCCTGTTGTCCTCCCGTCATGAAAAAAGGCTGTCCTCACTCAGGTCCGTATGGAGCTGGAGGGGGCGTGGCTTCCAGCTCCGGCTGAAAATCGGGAGATTTTCGGGAGAATATTTGTCCCGGGAGTTTTTCGGGAGAGGCGCTGAATTTCGGGAGTCTCCGGGAAAATTCGGGAGGGTTGGCAAATATGCCAATATGTGGGCCACTTATCGCACATATCGGCAGATGCTCATGGATGGTTTAGTAAGCAATAATTGTTGTAGTTATATTGTAAAAACTCACAAACATTACTTAGAGTCATGATTGACGAATCATTAAGAGTAGAACCGCTATGGACGCCTTGAAGACGGAACGACACTTCTACTACCAGTTGAAAACACTAAATGGCACTTGTATATAAGATGGCGACGTAGCACAAACAATGACACACATTTTCAGTGTCTTTGCTTGTTTAAAAAAAAAAAAAAAATCAATAATGTAGCCGCACCGTTTTGTAAGCCGCAGGGCTCAAAGTGTAAGAAAAAGTGTAAGAATTGATGGTATGTGTTCTTGTCTTGCGCAAGGATTGGCAACATTCCCCAAAAAGCGCAGTCCCCCTTTAAGGGTGTGCCGTCGCGCCTTCCATGCCAATATGTGGGCCACTTATCGCACATATCGGCGGATGCTCATGGATGGTTTAGTAAGCAATGATTGTTGTAGTTATATTGTAAAAACTCACAAACATTACTTAGAGTCATGATTAACGAATCATTAAGAGTAGAACCGCTATGGACGGCTAGAAGACGGAACGGCACTTCTACTACCGGTTGAAAACACTAAATGGCACTTGTCTATAAGATGGCGACGTAGCACAAACAATGACACACATTTTCAGTGTCTTTGCTTGTTTAAAAAAAAAAACATAGCAATAATGTAGCCGCACCGTTTTGTAAGCCGCAGGGCTCAAAGTGTAAGAAAAAGTGTAAGAATTGATGGTATGTGTTCTTGTCTTGCGCAAGGATTGGCAACATTCCCCCAAAAGCGCAGTCCCCCTTTAAGGGTGTGCCGTCGCACCTTCCATGCCAATATGTGGGCCACTTATCGCACATATCGGCAGATGCTCATGGATGGTTTAGTAAGCAATGATTGTTGTAGTTATATTGTAAAAACTCACAAACATTACTTAGAGTCATGATTGACGAATCATTAAGAGTAGAACCGCTATGGACGGCTAGAAGACGGAACGGCACTTCTACTACCGGTTGAAAACACTAAATGGCACTTGTCTATATGATGGCGACGTAGCACAAACAATGACACACATTTTCAGTGTCTTTGCTTGTTTTAAAAAAAAAAAAAATCAATAATGTAGCCGCACCGTTTTGTAAGCCGCAGGGCTCAAAGTGTAAGAAAAAGTGTAAGAATTGATGGTATGTGTTCTTGTCTTGCGCAAGGATTGGCAACATTCCCCAAAAAGCGCAGTCCCCCTTTAAGGGTGTGCCGTCGCGCCTTCCATGCCAATATGTGGGCCACTTATCGCACATATCGGCGGATGCTCATGGATGGTTTTGTAAGCAATGATTGTTGTAGTTATATTGTAAAAACTCACAAACATTACTTAGAGTCATGATTAACGAATCATTAAGAGTAGAACCGCTATGGACGGCTAGAAGACGGAACGGCACTTCTACTACCAGTTGAAAACACTAAATGGCACTTGTCTATAAAAAGTTAAAGATAAAGTTAAAGTACCAATGATTGTCACACACACACTAGGTGTGGCGAGATTATTCTCTGCATTTGACCCATCACCCTTGATCACCCACTGGGAGGTGAGGAGAGCAGTGGGCAGCAGCGGTGGCCCCGCCCGGGAATCATTTTGGTGATTTAACCCCCAATTCCAACCCTTGATGCTGAGTGCCAAGCAGGGAGGTAATGGGTCCCATTTTTATAGTCTTTGGTATGACTCGGCCGGGATTTGAACTCACAACCTACCGATCTCAGGGCGGACACTCTAACCACTAGGCCACTGATAATAAGATGGCGACGTAGCACAAACAATGACACACATTTTCAGTGTCTTTGCTTGTTTTAAAAAAAAAAAAAAATCAATAATGTAGCCGCACCATTTTGTAAGCCGCAGGGCTCAAAGTGTAAGAAAAAGTGTAAGAATTGATGGTATGTGTTCTTGTCTTGCGCAAGGATTGGCAACATTCCCCAAAAAGTGCAGTCCCCCTTTAAGGGTGTGCCGTCGCGCCTTCCATGCCAATATGTGGGCCACTTATCGCACATATCGGCGGATGCTCATGGATGGTTTAGTAAGCAATGATTGTTGTAGTTATATTGTAAAACTCACAAACATTACTAAGAGTCATGAATGAAGAATCATTAAGAGCAGAGGTGGGTAGTAACGCGCTACATTTACTCCGTTACATCTACTTGAGTAACTTTTGGGATAAATTGTACTTCTAAGAGTAGTTTTAATGCAACATACTTTTACTTTTACTTAAGTATATTTATAGAGAAGGAACGCTACTTTTACTCCGCTACTTTTATCTACATTCAGCTCGCTACTCGCTACTAATTTTTATCGATCTGTTAATGCACGCTTTGTTTGTTTTGGTCTGTCAGACAGACCTTCAAAGTGCCTGCCTTACTGGTGACGTTTCACTTCGTTCCACCAATCAGATGCAGTCACTGGTGACGTTGGACCAATCAAACAGAGCCAGGTGGTCACATGACCTGACTTAAACAAATTGAAAAACTTATCGGGGTGTTACCATTTAGTGGTCAATTGTACGGAATATGTACTGTACTGTGCAATCTACTAATAAAAGTTCCAATCAATCAATCAAAAGTGTGAAGGAAAAAAGATACTTCTTTATTTCAACCGTACATCCCGTCAAAAGCCTAAAGACTGACCGCACAGTTCCTGTCTTCACAATAAAAGTGCCGCTCCATCGCGCCTGCGCTTTCAAAACAAGAGTCTCCGAAAGCCAGCGCAAACAAGCTAGCAAGCTAAGGAGTTTGACGCCAATATATTTCTTGTAAAGTGTATAAAAACGAATATGGAAGCTGGACAAATAAGATGCCAAAAACCCACCACTTTCATGTGGTATTAGACAGAAAGGAGGAACTTTTCTTCTCCTCCATTTGAAAACGCGGACATTATCATCACTACTGTCTGATTCCAATCAACGCAAGTCATCAGAATCAGGTAATACACCAACTTATATTCTAGTCTTCATGAAAGAAAGTAATCTATATGTTAAACATGCATGTATATTCATTAAAACATCTTTAACATGTAAACAAAAACAGCAAAATAAATACATATCAATTATATACCGTATATATCAATGTATATGTATGTATATATATATACATATATATATATATATATATATGTGTGTGTGTGTGTATGTTACTCATCAGTTACTCACTACTTGAGTAGTTTTTTCACAACATACTTTTTACTTTTACTCAAGTAAATATTTGGGTGACTACTCCTTACTTTTACTTGAGTAATAAATCTCTAAAGTAACAGTACTCTTACTTGAGTACAATTTCTGGCTACTCTACCCACCTCTGATTAAGAGTAGAACCGCTATGGACGGCTAGAAGACGGAACGGCACTTCTACTACCGGTTGAAAACACTAAATGGCACTTGCTTGCGACGTAGCACAAACAATGACACACATTTTCAGTGTCTTTGCTTGTTTAAAATACAACAACAAATCAATAAACAGTTTGTCTATCAGCAGTAGTGCGGCAGTACAAGTACCTGGGAGTCCACTTGAATAGCAGACTGGACTGGAAGGACAACTGCAACACTGGACAAACTGCTCGCCATCGTGGCCAATCCTTCCCGTGTGGCGCACAGCACATGAATTTGTCTGTTTTTATTTCTTTCTGTTATTTTCGTCAGGCCATCTCCACAGCCACCTTGGGCGGGGGCCTATGGCGAGACACCAATGGGAACACACAGCGTCATAATATTAATTTGCATATATTTCCCATCAGCCCCTACCAGACCAGCTCAAACTGCGTAACCGTTTGTTTTAAGTTAAGTTAAGGTTAACTTAAACTTAACTTAAAACAAAAGTTTTCTTAGCATGACTCCACAAAAACATGATCTGAAACATGAAGTTAAAGAACAATGAACAATAAATTCTTTATTTCTATGGCGAAAATGTCGTAACACCGCTACCGAGTCTGTAACGTACATTAAAAATTCGGTATATTCATACTTATTGGGCCACGCCACAAAAATGTGTTACCTCGGTAACACACATACTAAAATTGGAACGATACAGAGAAGATTAGCATGGACCCCTGCGCAAGGATGACACGCAAATTCGTGAAGCGTTTCCAAATTTTTTTCAATTAGAAAATAGTTATTCTTTACGACAACTGTCCTTTAAATACCTGTTACACAAAGACCCTTCCTCTTTGTAGTTCTAGCCTTGGAGCCGGTCCGTCTGGCCAGTCAATCTTTGCTTGACATTATTCCTTTCAGTTTGAGTCTGGTAACCTCTGAACCCTATCCTCTACTCCTATCTGTGGGGGCTTCCTACCAGATGTTGCTAATGTCTCTACACTTCCTCCTAAACTCCAAACTTGCATTCCTGTAGGTTCCCAATTTCCTGAGGGCAAGGGCCACCACTCTCTGGAGCGCTTGTGTTCTTTCATGTATGGTAATCAACAGAAGGATGTTGTTCTGGCCCAAGGACTTCAGAGCGGAGAGATGACAGGATCTGCCCAATTTCCAGACGACCTCTTTTTGAACAATTTCATGGAACTCTTTTTGAACAATTTCATGGAACTCTTTTTGAACTATTTTACAAACTCTTTTTGAACTGACCTTTCCTGTGAATTGTTTACGACCTTTTCTGTGAACTTTTTGCAACCTTTGTCCTTTGGAAAAAAAAAAGGTGGCCATGTGGTCGGTTAGGGTCCAAAATAAAAGAAGAAGGCATGAAATCTTTTGGCAGAGCGTGCTGGAGACTGTACAAGAGTACAGTGTGTCCAGGCGTGTCTCCTCAAATAAGTCCAAATTGAGTTATGTCTCTGTTTAATTATTTGCCTCTTGTCTTGTTTAATAGATGTCCTCAGTGTTTGAACCTGACAATTGTGACATAGCACAAACAATGACACACATTTTCAGTGTCTTTGCTTGTTTAAAAAACAAAAACAAATCAATAACCTAGCCGCGCCGTTTTGTAAGCCGCAGGGCTCAAAGCGTAAGAAAAAGTGTAAGAATGGATGGTTTGTGTTCTTGTCTTGCACAGGGATTGGCAACATTCCCAAAAAAAGCGCAGTCCCCCTTTAAGGGCGTGCCGTCGCGCCTCCCATGCCAATATGTGGGCCACTTATCGCACATATCGGCGGATGCTCATGGATGGTTTAGTAAGCAATAATTGTTGTAGTTATATTGTAAAACTCACAAACATTACTTAGAGTCATGAATGACGAATCATTAAGAGTAGAACCGCTATGGACGGCTAGAAGACGGAACGGCACTTCTACTTCCGGTTGAAAACACTAAATGGCACTTGCCTATAAGATTGCTGTTAGAATAATTGTTTGTAAGTTATCACAAAAAACGTTGTGTTGAAATGAGTTCCTGACAAGAAGACAAAAGCTGTCTTTGAAACCTACCAAGAGTAAGGCTCGTAAAACTCCACTGTGGGGGGGGGGGGGCAAGATGAAGGTGTTCCTGTGTTCTTTCATGTATGGTAATCAACAGAAGGATGTTGTTCTGGCCCAAGGACTTCAGAGCGGAGAGATGACACGATCTGCCCAGTTTCCAGACAACCTCTTTTTGAAGTATTTTACGAACTCTTTTTGAACAATTTCATGGAACTCTTTTTGAACTATTTTACAAACTCTTTTTGAACTGACCTTTCCTGTGAATTGTTTACGACCTTTTCTGTGAACTTTTTGCGACCTTTGTTCTTTGGAAACTAAGGTGGCCATGTGGTCGGTGAGGGTCCAAAATAAAAGAAGGCGGCATGAAATCTTTTGGCAGAGCATGCTAGAGACTGCACAAGAGTACAGTGTGTCCAGGCGTGTCTCCTCAATTGAGTCCAAATTGAATTATGTCTCTGTTTAATTCTTTGCCTCTTGTCTTGTTTAATAGATGTCATCGGTGTTTGAACCTGACAATTGCGATATAGCACAAATTGCTAGTTTAAAAAACAAAAACAAATCAATAACCTAGTCGCACCGTTTTGTAAGCCGCAGGGCTCAAAGCGTAAGAAAAAGTGTCAGAATTGATGGTTTGTGTTCTTGTCCAAAAAAAGCGCAGTCCCCCTTTAAGGGCGTGCCGTCGCGCCTCCCATGCCAATATGTGGGCCACTTATCGCACATATGCGGATGCTCATGG
Organism: Nerophis lumbriciformis; assembly: GCF_033978685.3. Lineage (NCBI taxonomy): Eukaryota > Metazoa > Chordata > Actinopteri > Syngnathiformes > Syngnathidae > Nerophis > Nerophis lumbriciformis. The sequence continues at coordinate 8,946,320 of NC_084553.2, forward strand.
ATGGTCACGTACGCCCACACCGGTGTGACATCCAAACCCAGCGGGGGGCCCGGGGGCCGTCGGATGAGAGCAAATGGCGGGGAATAAACGAAAAAAAAAAAACCAACAAAAAAAAAAACCACGGTCCACAGAGACACTGTTTGCCTTTTCATATCTTTTTGAATCAGGAAGATAAAATCGATTTCTGACAATGCGTCTGCGGCCGGTCCTGGGAGGGCCCCGGCACCAAAAAATGGGAGATGAAGAGAGGGCAGATAAATAGAAAGAGGCGGTGGGTGGGAGGGAGAGTAATGGGCAGACACATAAAGGAGGAGGAGGAGGAAGCACGAGCGAGAAATAGAACAACTCCCCAATCAATTGTGCGCCGGAGGCCCCGCTGTGCGGCGGCGGGGCCTCCCTCAGCAGGAGCCCACCAAGAAGAGGTCATAATAGGCAAATACATTAGATAAATGGCATTTACTGCTATGGAAACCTGGCTGGAGGTCGCCCGCCGCGCCGGCTTTGTATTTGCCTGCTGCTTCTACATCAATCACACCTCCTGTCACACTTTAACCGTCTCAATATATACGCCGCCAGTCCTCACCCGGGCGGCGATCAAAACAGGTGGAGATAGCCGTCAGCTCCAATTACCCGCCGCCTAATTGATTTATGATCGCCAGGCCAATTAACGGGCGGGGCGAGGGAGGCGGGTTTAGAGTTGAATCGAGCTGATTAGCTCCTTTGAACTTCAATTAGACGCTGGTAATTTGTGGGATTTTCAAAGCGGGCGTCGACTGAGAGCTTCATTCGGGGACTAATCGTCGAGATATCGAGTGGATTCCCGGGTGTCGTTACCGGGGGATGTGCGGATCAATCAGCCGGCGATCAATGTCGGGCAATTTTCGTGGCTTGTGTGATCACCCTTGCTGATTAATGCCTTTTATACACCCTAAAACCACGGGAACCAATTTGGGTTGATTTAACCCAGCAAGATGGGTTTCCTATTTAACCCAGCGAAATGGGTTATATGTTCAACCGAAATGCTGGGTCTATGCTAATACAATACAATGCTAATAGCCAGCATCTTTTGCTTCAATGGGTTTCCTATTCAACCCAGCGAGGTGGGTTATATGTTCAACCCAAAGACTGGGTCATTTTCAACTGCAATGCTGGGTTAATTCTTTTGAATTTGTATTTATCTTTAGCAAAAATACCAACAAATCAGAGTACAATGCTAATAGCTAGCATCTTTTTCTTCAATAAGTTTCATATTCAACCCAGCGAGGTGGGTTATATGTTCAACCCAAAGACTGGGTCATTTTTGATTGCAATGCTGGGTTAATTTTTTTGAAGTTTTATTTACCTTGAGCAAAAATCTCAACAAATATGACGACAATGCTAATAGCTAGCATCTTTTGCTTCAATGGTTTCTTATTCAACCCAGCGAGGTGGGTTGTATGTTCAACCCAAACTCTGGGTCATTTTCAACTGCAATGCTGGGTTAATTCTTTTGAATTTGTATTTATCTTTAGCAAAAATACCAACAAATAAGAGTACAATGCTAATAGCTAGCATCTTTTTCTTCAATAAGTTTCATATTCAACCCAGCGAGGTGGGTTATATGTTCAACCCAAAGACTGGGTCATTTTTAATTGCAATGCTGCGTTAATTTTTTTGAATTTTTATTTACCTTGAGCAAAAATCCCAACAAATATGACTACAATGCTAATAGCTAGCATCTTTTGCTTCAATGGTTTCCTATTTAACCCAGCGAGGTGGGTTGTATGTTCAACCCAAACTCTGGGTCATTTTCAACTGCAATGCTGGGTTAATTCTTTTGAATTTGTATTTAATTTGAGCAAAAATCCCAACAAATATGAGTACAATGCTAATAACTAGCATATTTTGCTTCAATATGTTTCCTATTCAACCCAGCGAGGTGGGTTGTATGTTCAACCCAAACTCTGGGTCATTTTCAACTGCAATGCTGTGTTAATTCTTTTGAATTTGTATTTATCTTCAGCAAAAATACCAACAAATAAGAGTACAATGCTAATAGCTAGCATCTTTTTCTTCAATAAGTTTCATATTCAACCCAGCGAGGTGGGTTATATGTTCAACCCAAAGACTGGGTCATTTTTAATTGCAATGCTGGGTTAATTTTTTTGAAGTTTTATTTACCTTGAGCAAAAATCCCAACAAATATGATGACAATGCTAATAGCTAGCATCTTTTGCTTCAATGGTTACCTATTTAACCCAGCGAGGTGGGTTATAGGTTCAACCCAAATGCTGGGTAATTTTCAACTGCAATGCTTGGTTAATTCTTTTGAATTTGTATTTAATTTGACCAAAAATCCCAACAAATATGAGTACAATGCTAATAACTAGCATATTTTGCTTCAATATGTTTCCTATTCAACCCAGCGAGGTGGGTTGTATGTTCAACCCAAACTCTGGGTCATTTTCAACTGCAATGCTGGGTTAATTCTTTTGAATTTGTATTTATCTTTAGCAAAAATACCAACAAATAAGAGTACAATGCTAATAGCTAGCATCTTTTTCTTCAATAAGTTTCATATTCAACCCAGCGAGGTGGGTTATATGTTCAACCCAAAGACTGGGTCATTTTTAATTGCAATGCTGCGTTAATTTTTTTGAATTTTTATTTACCTTGAGCAAAAATCTCAACAAATATGAGTAAAATGCTAACAGCTAGCATATTTTGCATCAATAGGTTTCCTATTCAACCCAGCGAGGTGGGTTATATGTTCAACCCAAAGCCTGGGTCATTTTTAATTGCAGTGCTGGGTTAATTTTTTTGAATTTTTATTTACCTTGAGCAAAAATCCCAACAAATATGATGACAATGCTAATAGCTAGCATCTTTTGCTTCAATGGTTTCTTATTCAACCCAGCGAGGTGGGTTATATGTTCAACCCAAATGCTGGGTCATTTTCAACTGCAATGCTGGGTTAAGTCTTTTGAATTTGTATTTATCTTCAGCAAAAATACCAACAAATAAGAGTACAATGCTAATAGCTAGCATCTTTTTCTTCAATAAGTTTCATATTCAACCCAGCGAGGTGGGTTATATGTTCAACCCAAAGACTGGGTCATTTTTAATTGCAATGCTGCGTTAATTTTTTTGAATTTTTATTTACCTTGAGCAAAAATCTCAACAAATATGACGACAATGCTAATAGCTAGCATCTTTTGCTTCAATGGTTTCCTATTCAACCCAGCGAGGTGGGTTGTATTTTCAACCCAAACTCTGGGTCATTTTCAACTGCAATGCTGGGTTAATTCTTTTGAATTTGCATTTATCTTCAGCAAAAATACCAACAAATAAGAGTACAATGCTAATAACTAGCATATTTTGCTTCAATGGATTTCCTATTCAACCCAGCGAGGTGGGTTGTATGTTCAACTCAAACACTGGGTCATTTTCAACTGCAATGCTGGGTTAATTCTTTTGAATATGTATTTAATTTGAGCAAAAATCCCAACAAATATGAGTACAATGCTAATAACTAGCATATTTTGCTTCAATGGATTTCCTATTCAACCCAGCGAGGTGGGTTGTATGTTCAACTCAAACTCTGGGTCATTTTCAACTGCAATGCTGGGTTAATTCTTTTGAATTGTTATTTACCTTGAGCAAAAATCCCAACAAATATGAGTACAATGCTAATAACTAGCATTTTTGCGTCAATGGGTTTCCTGTTCAACCCAGCAAGGTGGGTTATATGTTCAACCCAAAGACTGGGTCATTTTTAATTGCAATGCTGGGTTAATGTTTTTGAATTTTTATTTAATTTGTGCAAAAATACCAACAAATAAGAGTAAAATGCTAATCGCTAGCATATTTTGCATCAATAGGTTTCCTATTCAACCCAGCGAGGTGGGTTATATGTTCAACCCAAAGGCTGGGTCATGTTTAACTGCAATGCTGGGTTAATTCTTTTGAATTGTTATTTAGCTTGAGCAAAAATCCCAACAAATATGAGTAAAATGCTAATAGCTAGCATTTTTGCGTCAATGGGTTTCCTGTTCAACCCAGCAAGGTGGGTTATATGTTCAACCCAAAGACTGGGTCATTTTTAACTGCAATGCTGGGTTAATATTTTAGAATTTTTATTTACCTTGAGCAAAAATCCCAACAAATATGACTACAATGCTAATAGCTAGCATCTTTTGCTTCAATGGGTTTCCTATTTAACCCAGCGAGGTTCAACCCAAATGCTGGGTCATTTTCAACTGCAATGCTTGGTTAATTCTTTTGAATTTGTATTTAATTTGAGCAAAAATCCCAACAAATATGAGTACAATGCTAAAAACTAGCATATTTTGCTCCAATGGGTTTCCTATTTAACCCAGCGAGGTGGGTTATATGTTCAACCCAAAAGCTGGGTCATTTTTAACTACAATGCTGCGTCAATTCTTTTGAATTTGTATTTATTTTTAGCAAAACTCCCAACAAATATGAGTACAATGCTAATAGGTAGCATCTTTTGCTTCAATGGGTTTTCTATGCAACCCAGCGAGGTGGGTTGTATGTTCAACCCAAAGACTGGGTCATTTTTAATTGCAATGCTGGGTTAATGTTTTTGAATTTTTATTTAATTTGTGCAAAAATACCAACAAATAAGAGTAAAATGCTAATCGCTAGCATATTTTGCATCAATAGGTTTCCTATTCAACCCAGCGAGGTGGGTTATATGTTCAACCCAAAGGCTGGGTCATGTTTAACTGCAATGCTGGGTTAATTCTTTTGAATTGTTATTTAGCTTGAGCAAAAATCCCAACAAATATGAGTAAAATGCTAATAGCTAGCATTTTTGCGTCAATGGGTTTCCTGTTCAACCCAGCAAGGTGGGTTATATGTTCAACCCAAAGACTGGGTCATTTTTAACTGCAATGCTGGGTTAATATTTTAGAATTTTTATTTACCTTGAGCAAAAATCCCAACAAATATGACTACAATGCTAATAGCTAGCATCTTTTGCTTCAATGGGTTTCCTATTTAACCCAGCGAGGTTCAACCCAAATGCTGGGTCATTTTCAACTGCAATGCTTGGTTAATTCTTTTGAATTTGTATTTAATTTGAGCAAAAATCCCAACAAATATGAGTACAATGCTAAAAACTAGCATATTTTGCTCCAATGGGTTTCCTATTTAACCCAGCGAGGTGGGTTATATGTTCAACCCAAAAGCTGGGTCATTTTTAACTACAATGCTGCGTCAATTCTTTTGAATTTGTATTTATCTTTAGCAAAACTCCCAACAAATATGAGTACAATGCTAATAGGTAGCATCTTTTGCTTCAATGGGTTTTCTATGCAACCCAGCGAGGTGGGTTGTATGTTCAACCCAAAGACTGGGTCATTTTTAATTGCAATGCTGGGTTAATGTTTTTGAATTTTTATTTAATTTGTGCAAAAATACCAACAAATAAGAGTAAAATGCTAATCGCTAGCATATTTTGCATCAATAGGTTTCCTATTCAACCCAGCAAGGTGGGTTATATGTTCAACCCAAAGGCTGGGTCATGTTTAACTGCAATGCTGGGTTAATTCTTTTGAATTGTTATTTAGCTTGAGCAAAAATCCCAACAAATATGAGTAAAATGCTAATAGCTAGCATTTTTGCTTCAATGGGTTTCCTGTTCAACCCAGCAAGGTGGGTTATATGTTCAACCCAAAGACTGGGTCATTTTTAACTGCAATGCTGGGTTAATATTTTAGAATTTTTATTTACCTTGAGCAAAAATCCCAACAAATATGACTACAATGCTAATAGCTAGCATCTTTTGCTTCAATGGGTTTCCTATTTAACCCAGCGAGGTTCAACCCAAATGCTGGGTCATTTTCAACTGCAATGCTTGGTTAATTCTTTTGAATTTGTATTTAATTTGAGCAAAAATCCCAACAAATATGAGTACAATGCTAAAAACTAGCATATTTTGCTCCAATGGGTTTCCTATTTAACCCAGCGAGGTGGGTTATATGTTCAACCCAAAAGCTGGGTCATTTTTAACTACATTGCTGCGTCAATTCTTTTGAATTTGTATTTATCTTTAGCAAAACTCCCAACAAATATGAGTACAATGCTAATAGGTAGCATCTTTTGCTTCAATGGGTTTTCTATGCAACCCAGCGAGGTGGGTTATATGTTCAACCCAAAGGCTGGGTCGTTTTTAACTGCAATGCTGGGTTAATTCTTTTGAATTTGTATTTATCTTTAGCAAAAATACCAACAAATAAGAGTACAATGCTAATAGCTAGGATCTTTTAATTCAATAGGTTTCATATTCAACCCAGCGAGGTGGGTTATATGTTCAACCCAAAGACTGGGTCATTTTTAACTGCAATGCTGGGTTAATATTTTAGAATTGTTATTTACCTTGAGCAAAAATCCCAACAAATATGACTACAATGCTAATAGCTAGCATCTTTTGCTTCAATGGTTTCCTATTTAACCCAGCGAGGTGGGTTGTATGTTCAACCCAAACTCTGGGTCATTTTCAACTGCAATGCTGGGTTAATTCTTTTGAATTTGTATTTATCTTTAGCAAAACTACCAACAAATGAGAATACAATGCTAATAGCTAGGATCTTTTGCATCAATAGGTTTCCTATTCAACCCAGCAAGGTGGGTTATATGTTCAACCCAAAGGCTGGGTCATTTTTTAACTGCAATGCTGGGTTAATTCTTTTGAATTTGTATTTAATTTGAGCAAAAATCCCAACAAATATGAGTACAATGCTAATAACTAGCATATTTTGCTTCAATGGGTTTCCTATTCAACCCAGCGAGGTGGGTTGTATGTTCAACCCAAACTCTGGGTCATTTTCAACTGCAATGCTGGGTTAATTCTTTTGAATTTGTATTTATCTTTAGCAAAAATACCAACAAATAAGAGTACAATGCTAATAGCTAGCATCTTTTTCTTCAATAAGTTTCATATTCAACCCAGCGAGGTGGGTTATATGTTCAACCCAAAGACTGGGTCATTTTTAATTGCAATGCTGCGTTAATTTTTTTGAATTTTTATTTACCTTGAGCAAAAATCTCAACAAATATGAGTAAAATGCTAACAGCTAGCATATTTTGCATCAATAGGTTTCCTATTCAACCCAGCGAGGTGGGTTATATGTTCAACCCAAAGCCTGGGTCATTTTTAATTGCAGTGCTGGGTTAATTTTTTTGAATTTTTATTTACCTTGAGCAAAAATCCCAACAAATATGATGACAATGCTAATAGCTAGCATCTTTTGCTTCAATGGTTTCTTATTCAACCCAGCGAGGTGGGTTATATGTTCAACCCAAATGCTGGGTCATTTTCAACTGCAATGCTGGGTTAAGTCTTTTGAATTTGTATTTATCTTCAGCAAAAATACCAACAAATAAGAGTACAATGCTAATAGCTAGCATCTTTTTCTTCAATAAGTTTCATATTCAACCCAGCGAGGTGGGTTATATGTTCAACCCAAAGACTGGGTCATTTTTAATTGCAATGCTGCGTTAATTTTTTTGAATTTTTATTTACCTTGAGCAAAAATCTCAACAAATATGACGACTATGCTAATAGCTAGCATCTTTTGCTTCAATGGTTTCCTATTCAACCCAGCGAGGTGGGTTGTATTTTCAACCCAAACTCTGGGTCATTTTCAACTGCAATGCTGGGTTAATTCTTTTGAATTTGCATTTATCTTCAGCAAAAATACCAACAAATAAGAGTACAATGCTAATAACTAGCATATTTTGCTTCAATGGATTTCCTATTCAACCCAGCGAGGTGGGTTGTATTTTCAACCCAAACTCTGGGTCATTTTCAACTGCAATGCTGGGTTAATTCTTTTGAATTTGTATTTATCTTCAGCAAAAATACCAACAAATAAGAGTACAATGCTAATAGCTAGCATCTTTTTCTTCAATAAGTTTCATATTCAACCCAGCGAGGTGGGTTATATGTTCAACCCAAAGGCTGGGTCATTTTTAACTGCAATGCTGGGTTAATTATTTTGAATTGTTATATACCTTGAGCAAAAATCCCAATAAATATGAGTAAAATGCTAATAGCTCGCATCTTTTGCATCAATGGGTCTTCTATGCAACTCAGCGAGTTGGGTTATATGTTCAACCCAAAGACTGGGTCATTTTTAATTGCAATGCTGGGTTAATTTTTTTGAAATTTTATTTACCTTGAGCAAAAATCCCAACAAATATGAGTACAATGCTAATAACTAGCATATTTTGCTTCAATGGATTTCCTATTCAACCCAGCGAGGTGGGTTGTATGTTCAACTCAAACTCTGGGTCATTTTCAACTGCAATGCTGGGTTAATTCTTTTGAATTGTTATTTACCTTGAGCAAAAATCCCAACAAATATGAGTACAATGCTAATAACTAGCATTTTTGCGTCAATGGGTTTCCTGTTCAACCCAGCAAGGTGGGTTATATGTTCAACCCAAAGACTGGGTCATTTTTAATTGCAATGCTGGATTAATTTTTTTGAATTTTTATTTAATTTGAGCAAAAATACCAACAAATAAGAGTAAAATGCTAATCGCTAGCATATTTTGCATCAATAGGTTTCCTATTCAACCCAGCGAGGTGGGTTATATGTTCAACCCAAAGGCTGGGTCATGTTTAACTGCAATGCTTGGTTAATTCTTTTGAATTGTTATTTACCTTGAGCAAAAATCCCAACAAATATGAGTAAAATGCTAATAGCTAGCATTTTTGCGTCAATGGGTTTCCTGTTCAACCCAGCAAGGTGGGTTATATGTTCAACCCAAAGACTGGGTAATTTTTAACTGCAATGCTGGGTTAATATTTTAGAATTTTTATTTACCTTGAGCAAAAATCCCAACAAATATGACTACAATGCTAATAGCTAGCATCTTTTGCTTCAATGGGTTTCCTATTTAACCCAGCGAGGTTCAACCCAAATGCTGGGTCATTTTCAACTGCAATGCTTGGTTAATTCTTTTGAATTTGTATTTAATTTGAGCAAAAATCCCAACAAATATGAGTACAATGCTAAAAACTAGCATATTTTGCTCCAATGGGTTTCCTATTCAACCCAGCGAGGTGGGTTATATGTTCAACCCAAAAGCTGGGTCATTTTTAACTACAATGCTGCGTCAATTCTTTTGAATTTGTATTTATCTTTAGCAAAACTCCCAACAAATATGAGTACAATGCTAATAGGTAGCATCTTTTGCTTCAATGGGTTTTCTATGCAACCCAGCGAGGTGGGTTATATGTTCAACCCAAAGGCTGGGTCGTTTTTAACTGCAATGCTGGGTTAATTCTTTTGAATTTGTATTTATCTTTAGCAAAAATACCAACAAATAAGAGTACAATGCTAATAGCTAGGATCTTTTAATTCAATAGGTTTCATATTCAACCCAGCGAGGTGGGTTATATGTTCAACCCAAAGACTGGGTCATTTTTAACTGCAATGCTGGGTTAATATTTTAGAATTGTTATTTACCTTGAGCAAAAATCCCAACAAATATGACTACAATGCTAATAGCTAGCATCTTTTGCTTCAATGGTTTCCTATTTAACCCAGCGAGGTGGGTTGTATGTTCAACCCAAACTCTGGGTCATTTTCAACTGCAATGCTGGGTTAATTCTTTTGAATTTGTATTTATCTTTAGAAAAACTACCAACAAATGAGAATACAATGCTAATAGCTAGGATCTTTTGCATCAATAGGTTTCCTATTCAACCCAGCAAGGTGGGTTATATGTTCAACCCAAAGGCTGGGTCATTTTTAACTGCAATGCTGGGTTAATTATTTTTTATTTTTTATTTACCTTGAGCAACAATCCCAACAAATATGAGTAAAATGCTAATAGCTAGCATCTTTTGCTTCAATGGTTTTTTATTTAACCCAGCGAGGTGGGTTGTATGTTCAACCCAAAAGCTGGGTCATTTTTAACAACAATGCTGCGTTAATTCTTTTGAATTTATATTTATCTTTAGCAAAAATCCCCAACAATATGACTACAATGCTAATGGCTAGCATCTTTTGCTTCAATGGGTTTTCTATTCAACCCAGCGAGGTGGGTTGTATGTTCAACCCAAACTCTGGGTCATGTTCAACTGCAAGGCTGGGTTAATTCTTTTGAATTTGTATTTATCTTTAGCAAAAATACCAACAAATAAGAGTACAATGCTAATAGCTAGCATATTTTGATTCAATGGGTTTCCTATTCAACCCAGTGAAATGGGTTGTATGTTTAACCCAAAGGCTGGGTCATTGTTAACTGCAATTCTGGGTTAATTCTTTTAAATTTGTATTTACCTTGAGCAAAAATCCCAACAAATATGAGTACAATGCTAATAGCTAGCATCTTTTTCTTCAATGGTATCCTATTTAACCCAGCGAGGTGGGTTATATGTTCAACCCAAATGCTGGGTCATTTTCAACTGCAATGCTGAGTTAATTCTTTTGAATTTGTATTTATCTTTAGCAAAAATACCAAGAAATAAGAGTACAATGCTAATAGCTAGCATCTTTTTCTTCAAAAAGTTTCATATTCAACCCAGCGAGGTGGGTTATATGTTCAACCCAAAGACTGGGTCATTTTTAATTGCAATGCTGCGTTAATTTTTTTGAATTTTTATTTACCTTGAGCAAAAATCCCAACAAATATGACTACAATGCTAATAGCTAGCATCTTTTGCTTCAATGGTTTCCTATTTAACCCAGCGAGGTGGGTTGTATGTTCAACCCAAACTCTGGGTCATTTTCAACTGCAATGCTAGGTTAATTCTTTTGAATTTGTATTTAATTTGAGCAAAAATCCCAACAAATATGAGTACAATGCTAATAACTAGCATATTTTGCTTCAATATGTTTCCTATTCAACCCAGCGAGGTGGGTTGTATGTTCAACCCAAACTCTGGGTCATTTTCAACTGCAATGTTGGGTTAATTCTTTTGAATTTGTATTTATCTTTAGCAAAAATACCAACAAATAAGAGTACAATGCTAATAGCTAGCATCTTTTTCTTCAATAAGTTTCATATTCAACCCAGCGAGGTGGGTTATATGTTCAACCCAAAGACTGGGTCATTTTTAATTGCAATGCTGGGTTAATTTTTTTGAATTTTTATTTACATTGAGCAAAAATCCCAACAAATATGACTACAATGCTAATAGCTAGCATCTGTTGCTTCAATGGTTTCCTATTCAACCCAGCAAGGTGGGTTATATGTTTAACCCAAATGCTGGGTCATTTTCAACTGCAATACTGGGTTAATTCTTTTGAATTTGTATTTAATTTGAGCAAAAATCCCAACAAATATGAATACAATGCTAATAACTAGCATATTTTGCTTCAATGGGTTTCCTATTCAACCCAGCGAGGTGGGTTGTATGTTCAACCCAAACTCTGGGTCATTTTCAACTGCAATGCTGCGTTTATTCTTTTGAATTTGTATTTATCTTTAGCAAAAATCCCAACAACCCAAAGACTGGGTCATATTAGCTAGCATCTTTTGTGTCAATGGGTTTCCTATTCAACCCAGCGAGGTGGGTTATATGTTCAACCCAAAGGCTGGGTCATTTTTTAACTGCAATGCTGGGTTAATTCTTTTGAATTTGTATTTAATTTGAGCAAAAATCCCAACAAATATGATTACAATGCTAATAACTAGCATATTTTGCTTCAATGGGTTTCCTATTCAACCCAGCGAGGTGGGTTTTATGTTCAACCCAAACTCTGGGTCATTTTCAACTACAATGCTGGGTTAATTCTTTTGAATTTGTATTTATCTTAAGCAAAAATCCCAACAAATATAATTACAATGCTAATAGCTAGCATCTTTTTCTTCAATAAGTTTCATATTCAACCCAGCCAGGTGGGTTATATGTTCAACCCAAAGGCTGGGTCGTTTTTAACTGCAATGCTGAGTTAATTCTTTTGAATTTGTATTTATCTTTAGCAAAAATACCAACAAATAAGAGTACAATGATAATAGCTAGCAACTTTTTCTTCAATAAATTTCATATTCAACCCAGCGAGGTGGGTTATATGTTCAACCCAAAGACTGGGTCATTTTCAACTGCAATGCTTGGTTAATTATTTTGAATTTGTATTTAATTTGAGCAAACATCCCCAAAAATATGAGTACAATGCTAATAACTAGCATATTTTGCTTCAATGGATTTCCTATTCAACCCAGCGAGGTGGGTTGTATGTTCAACCCAAACTCTGGGTCATTTTCAACTGCAATGCTGAGTTGATTCTTTTGAATTTGTATTTATCTTTAGCAAAAAAAAAACAACAAATAAGAGTACAATGCTAATAGCTAGCATCTTTTTCTTCAATAAGTTTCATATTCAACCCAGCGAGGTGGGTTGTATGTTCAACCCAAATGCTGGGTCATTTTTAACTGCAATGCTGGGTTAATTCTTTTGAATTTGTATTTAATTTGAGCAAAAATCCCAACAAATATGAGTACAATGCTAATAACTAGCATATTTTGCTTCAATGGATTTCCTATTCAACCCAGCGAGGTGGGTTGTATGTTCAACCCAAACTTTGGGTCATTTTCAACTGCAATGCTGCGTTTATTCTTTTGAATTTGTATTTATCTTTAGCAAAAATCCCAACAACCCAAAGACTGGGTCATATTAGCTAGCATCTTTTGTGTCAATGGGTTTCCTATTCAACCCAGCGAGGTGGGTTATATGTTCAACCCAAAGGCTGGGTCATTTTTTAACTGCAATGCTGGGTTAATTCTTTTGAATTTGTATTTAATTTGAGCAAAAATCCCAACAAATATGAGTACAATGCTAATAACTAGCATATTTTGCTTCAATGGATTTCCTATTCAACCCAGCGAGGTGGGTTGTATGTTCAACCCAAACTTTGGGTCATTTTCAACTGCAATGCTGGGTTAATTCTTTTGAATTTATATTTATCTTTAGCAAAAATACCAACAAATAAGAGTACAATGCTAATAGCTAGCATCTTTTGCATCAGTGGGTTTCCTATTCAACCCAGCGAGGTGGGTTATATGTTCAACCCATAGACTGGGTCATTTTTAAATGCAATGCTGGGTTAATTTTTTTGAATGTTTATTTACTTTGAGCAAAAATCCCAACAAATATGATGACAATGCTAATAGCTAGCATCTTTTGCTTCAATGGTTTCCTATTTAACCCAGCGATTTGGGTTATATGTTCAACCCAAATGCTGGGTCATTTTTAACTGCAATGCTGAGTTTATTCTTTTGAATTTGTATTTAATTTGAGCAAAAATCCCAACAAATATGAGTACAATGCTAACAACTAGCATATTTTGCTTCAATGGGTTTCCTATTCAACCTAGCGAGGTGGGTTATATGTTCAACTCAAAAGCTGGGTCATTTATAATTACAATGCTGCGTTAATTCTTTTGAATTTGTATTTATCTTTAGCAAAACTCCCAACAAATATGAGTACAATGCTAATAGGTAGCATCTTTTGCTTCAATGGGTTTTCTATGCAACCCAGCAAGGTGGGTTATATGTTCAACCCAAAGGCTGGGTCGTTTTTAACTGCAATGCTGGGTTAATTATTTTTATTTTTTATTTACCTTGACCAAAAATTCCAACAACCCAAAGACTGGGTCATATTAGCTAGCATCTTTTGCGTCAATGAGTTTCTTATTCAACCCAGCGAGGTGGGTTATATGTTCAACCCAAAGACTGGGTCATTTTTAATTGCAATGCTGGGTTAATTTTTTTGAAATTTTATTTACCTTGAGCAAAAATCCTAACAAATATGACGACAATGCTAATAGCTAGCATCTTTTGCTTCAATGGTTTCCTATTTAACCCAGCGAGGTGGGTTATATGTTCAACCCAAATGCTGGGTCATTTTCAACTGCAATGCTGGGTTAATTCTTTTGAATTTGTATTTAATTTGAGCAAAAATCCCAACAAATATGAATACAATGCTAATAACTAGCATATTTTGCTTCAATGGGTTTCCTATTCAACCCAGCGAGGTGGGTTATATGTTCAACCCAAAAGCTGGGTCATTTTTAATTACAATGCTGCGTTAATTCTTTTGAATTTGTATTTATCTTTAGCAAAACTCCCAACAAATATGAGTACAATGCTAATAGGTAGCATCTTTTGCTTCAATGGGTTTTCTATGCAACCCAGCGAGGTGGGTTGTATGTTCAACCCAAAGGCTGGGTCGTTTTTAACTGCAATGCTGGGTTAATTATTTTGATTTTTTATTTACCTTGACCAAAAAACCCAACAACTCAAAGACTGGGTCATATTAACTAGCATCTTTTGCATCAATGGGTTTCCTATTCAACCCAGCGAGGTGGGTTATATGTTCAACCCAAAGGCTGGGTCATTTTTTAACTGCAATGCTGGGTTAATTCTTTTGAATTTGTATTTAATTTGAGCAAAAATCCCAACAAATATGAGTACAATGCTAATAACTAGCATATTTTGCTTCAATGGGTTTCCTATTCAACCCAGCGAGGTGGGTTATATGTTCAACCCAAACTCTGGGTCATTTTCAACTACAATGCTGGGTTAATTCTTTTGAATTTGTATTTATCTTTAGCAAAAATCCCAACAAATATAATTACAATGCTAATAGCTAGCATCTTTTTCTTCAATAAGTTTCATATTCAACCCAGCGAGGTGGGTTGTATGTTCAACCCAAACTCTGGGTCATTTTCAACTGCAATGCTGGGTTAATTCTTTTGAATTTGTATTTATCTTTAGCAAAACTCCCAACAAATATGAGTACAATGCTAATAGGTAGCATCTTTTGCTTCAATGGGTTTTCTATGCAACCCAGCGAGGTGGGTTATATGTTCAACCCAAAGGCTGGGTCGTTTTCAACTGCAATGCTGGGTTAATTCTTTTGAATTTGTATTTATCTTTAGCAAAACTACCAACAAATAAGAGTACAATGCTAATAGCTAGCATCTTTTGCTTCAAAAGGTTTCATATTCAACCCAGCGAGGTGGGTTATACGTTCAACCCAAAGCCTGGGTCATTTTTAATTGCAGTGCTCGGTTAATTTTTTTGAATTTTTATTTACCTTGAGCAAAAATCCCAACAAATATGATGACAATGCTAATAGCTAGCATCTTTTGCTTCAATGGGTTTCCTACCCAGCGAGGTGGGTTGTATGTTCAACCCAAACTCTGGGTCATGTTCAACTGCAATGCTGAGTTAATTCCTTTGAATTTGTATTTATCTTTAGCAAAAATACCAACAAATAAGAGTACAATGCTAATAGCTAGCATCTTTTTCTTCAATAGGTTTCATATTCAACCCAGCGAGCTGGGTTATATGTTCAACCCAAAGACTGGGTCATTTTTAATTGCAATGCTGAGTTTATTCTTTTGAATTTGTATTTAATTTGAGCAAAAATCCCAACACATATGAGTACAATGCTAATGACTAGCATATTTTGCTTCAATGGGTTTCCTATTCAACCCAGCGAGGTGGGTTGTATGTTCAACCCAAAGACTGGGTCATTTTTAATTGCAGTGCTGGGTTAATTTTTTTGAATTTTTTTTTACCTTGACCAAAAATCCCAACAAATAAGACAACAATGCTAATAGCTAGCATCTTTTGCTTCAATGGTTTCCTATTTAACCCAGCGAGGTGGGTTGTATGTTCAACCCAAACTCTGGGTCATTGTCAACTGCAATGCTGGGTTAATTCTTTTGAATTTGTATTTATCTTTAGCAAAAATACCAACAAATAAGAGTATAATGCTAATAGCTAGCATCTTTTTCTTCAATAAGTGTCATATTCAACCCAGCAAGGTGGGTTAAATGTTCAACCCAAAGACTGGGTCATTTTTAATTGCAGTGCTGGGTTAATTTTTTTGAATTTTTATTTACCTTGAGCAAACATCCCAACAAATGTGACGACAATGCTAATAGCTAGCATCTTTTGCTTCAATTGTTTCCTACTTAACCCAGCGAGGTGGGTTATATGTTCAACCCAAAAGCTGGGTCATTTTTAACTACAATAATGCGTTAATTCTTTTGAATTTGTATTTATCTTTAGCAAAAATCCCAACAAATATGAATACAATGCTAATAAGTAGCATCTTTTGCTTCAATGGGTTTTCAATGCAACCCAGCGAGGTGGGTTATATGTTCAACCCAAAGACTGGGTCATTTTCAACTGCAATGCTGGGTTAATTCTTTTGAATTTGTATTTATCTTTAGCAAAAATACCAACAAATAAGAGTACAATGCTAGTAACTAGCATGTTTTGCTTCAATAAGTTTCCTATTCAACCCAGCGAAATGGGTTGTATGTTTAACTCAAAGGCTGGGTCATTGTTAACTGCAATGCTGGGTTAATTATTTTTAATTTTTATTTACCTTGAGCAAAAATCCCAACAAATATAAGTACAATGCTAATAGCTACCATATTTTGCTTCAATGGTTTCCTATTCAACCCAGCAAGGTGGGTTGTATGTTCAACCCAAACTCTGGGTAATTTTCAACTGCAATGCTGGGTTCATTCTTTTGAATTTGTATTTATCTTTAGCAAAAATACCAACAAGTAAGAGTACAATGCTAATAGCTAGCATCTTTTTCTTCAATAAGTTTCATATTCAACCCAGCGAGGTGGGTTGTATGTTCAACCCAAACTCTGGGTCATGTTCAACTGCAATGCTGGGTTAATTTTTTTGAATTTTTTTTTACCTTGAGCAAAAATCCCAACAAATGTGACGACAATGCTAATAGCTAGCATCTTTTGCTTCAATGGTTTCCTATTTAACCCAGCGAGGTGGGTTATATGTTCAACCCAAATGCTGGGTCATTTTCAACTGCAATGCTGGGTTAATTCTTTTGAATTTGTATTTAATTTGAGCAAAAATCCCAACAAATATGACTACAATGCTAATAACTAGCATATTTTGCTTCAATGGGTTTCCTATTTAACCCAGCGAGGTGGGTTATATGTTCAACCCAAAAGCTGGGTCATTTTTAACTACAATGCTGCGTCAATTCTTTTGAATTTGTAATTATCTTTAGCAAAACTCCCAACAAATAAGAGTACAATGCTAATAGCTAGCATCTTTTGCTTCAATGGGTTTTCTATGCAACCCAGCGAGGTGGGTTATATGTTCAACCCAAAGGCTGGGTCGTTTTTAACTGCAATGCTGGGTTAATATTTTAGAATTTTTATTTACCTTGAGCAAAAATCCCAACAAATATGACTACAATGCTAATAGCTAGCATATTTTCCTTCCATGGGTTTCCCATTCAACCCAGCGAGGTGGGTTGTATGTTCAACCCAAACTCTGGGTCATTTTCAACTGCAATGCTGGGTTAATTCTTTTGAATTTGTATTTATCTTTAGCAAAAATACCAACAAATAAGAGTACAATGCTAATGACTGGCATCTTTTTCTTCAATAAGTTTCATATTCAACCCAGCGAGGTGGGTTATATGTTCAACCCAAAGACTGGGTCATTTTTAATTGCAATGCTGGGTTAATTTTTTTGAATGTTTATTTACCTTGAGCAAAAATCCCAACAAATATGACGACAATGCTAATAGCTAGCATTTTTTGCTTCAATGGTTTCCTATTTAACCCAGCGAGGTGGGTTGTATGTTCAACCCAAACTCTGGGTCATTTTCAACTGCAATGCTGGGTTAATTCTTTTGAATTTGTATTTAATTTGAGCAAAAATCCCAACAAATATGAGTACAATGCTAATAACTAGCATATTTTGCTTCAATGGGTTTCCTATTCAACCCAGCAAGGTGGGTTGTATGTTCAACCCAAACTCTGGGTCATTTTCATTTGCAATGCTGGGTTAATTCTTTTGAATTTGTATTTATCTTTAGCAAAAATACCAACAAATAAGAGTACAATGCTAATAGCTAGCATCTTTTTATTCAATAAGTTTCATATTCAACCCTGCGAGGTGGGTTATATGTTCAACCCAAAGACTGGGTCATTTTTAATTGCAATGCTGGGTTAATTTTTTTGAATTTTTATTTACCTTGAGCAAAAATCCCAACAAATATGAGTACAATGCTAATAACTAGCATATTTTGCTTCAATAGGTTTCCTATTCAACCCAGCGAAGTGGGTTGTATGTTCAACCCAAACTCTGGGTCATTTTCAACTGCAATGCTGGGTTAATTCTTTTGAATTTGTATTTATCCTTAGCAAAAATACCAACAAATAAGAGTACAATGCTAATAGCTAGCATCTTTTTCTTCAATAAGTTTCATATTCAACCCAGCGAGGTGGGTTATATGTTCAACCCAAAGACTGGGTCATTTTTAATTGCAATGCTGGGTTAATTTTTTTGAATGTTTATTTACCTTGAGCAAAAATCCCAACAAATATGACTACAATGCTAATAGCTAGCATCTTTTGCTTCAATGGTTTCCTATTTAACCCAGCGAGATGGGTTGTGTGTTCAACCCAAACTCTGGGTCATTTTCAACTGCAATGCTGGGTTAATTCTTTTGAATTTGTATTTAATTTGAGCAAAAATCCCAACAAATATGAGTACAATGCTAATAACTAGCATATTTTGCTTCAATGGATTTCCTATTCAATCCAGCAAGGTGGGTTGTATGTTCAACCCAAACTCTGGGTCATTTTAAACTGCAATGCTGGGTTGATTCTTTTGAATTTGTATTTATCTTTAGCAAAAATACCAACAAATAAGAGTACAATGCTAATAGCTAGCATCTTTTTCTTCAATAAGTTTCATATTCAACCCAGCGAGGTGGGTTATATGTTCAACCCAAAGACTGGGTTAATTTTTAATTGCAATGCTGGGTTAATTTTTTTGAATTTTTATTTACCTTGAGCAAAAATCCCAACAAATATGAGTAAAATGCTAATAGCTAGCATATTTTGCATCAATAGGTTTCCTATTCAACCCAGCGAGGTGGGTTGTATGTTCAACCCAAACTCTGGGTCATTTTCAACTGCAATGCTGGGTTAATTCTTTTGAATTTGTATTTATCTTCAGCAAAAATACCAACAAATAAGAGTACAATGCTAATAGCTAGCATCTTTTTCTTCAATAAGTTTCATATTCAACCCAGCGAGGTGGGTTATATGTTCAACCCAAACTCTGGGTCATTTTCAACTGCAATGCTGGGTTAATTCTTTTGAATTCGTATTTATCTTTAGCAAAAATACCAACAAATAAGAGTACAATGCTAATAGCTAGCATATTTTGCTTCAATATGTTTCCTATTCAACCCAGCGAGGTGGGTTGTATTTTCAACCCAAACTCTGGGTCATTTTCAACTGCAATGCTGTGTTAATTCTTTTGAATTTGTATTTATCTTCAGCAAAAATACCAACAAATAAGAGTACAATGCTAATAGCTAGCATCTTTTTCTTCAATAAGTTTCATATTCAACCCAGCGAGGTGGGTTATATGTTCAACCCAAAGACTGGGTAATTTTTAACTGAAATGCTGGGTTAATTCTTTTGAATTTTGTATTAAATTTGAGCAAAAATCCCAACAAATATGAATACAATGCTAATAACTAGCATATTTTGCTTCAATGCGTTTCCTATTCAACCCAGAGAAATGGGTTGTATGTTTAACCCAAAGACTGGGTCATTGTTAACTGCAATGCTGGGTTAATTCTTTTTAATTTTTATTTACCTTGAGCAAAAATCCCAACACATATGAGTACAATGCTAGTAGCTAGCATCTGTTGCTTCAATAGACAGTTGCTAACATGATATGCAAGATGCTGAACTGCTAAAGCTAGCACCTAGCATGTACTTTACCACACAAGTCAATAACATCAACAAAGATCATCTTTGTGCATTCACACACAGCATAAAAGGTTTGGTGGACAAAATGAGACAAAGAAGGAGTGGCATAAAACACGTCTTTCTGTGGCAGCGTGGGAGAAAGTTGTACATGTAAACAAACTGTTGAGTCACAGTCAGCACGACTATGGTGAGTTTCAGGGCCGCTGAAATTAGTGGGACAAAACGGCGCTCGCCAAATACTCTCATCAGTGAAACATGTTTAATATAAAAAGTGGGATTTCTAACAATTAGAAAGGTTTGTGTCATGATTGTCCTCCTACAGAAAGCATTTTAAAACCAAAAATATATTTTCCCTCATCTTTGGCCATTTTCACACATTTTTGAACGAGCTCCATATATTTATTACATATTACATACTTATAAATGTATGTATGTATGTATGTATGTATGTATGTATATACATACATACATATATATATATATATATATATATATATATATATATATATATATAAATATATATTTTAAAAAAAATATATATATATATATATGTATATATATATATATATATATATATATATGTATATATATATATATATATATATATATATATATAGGTATATGTATTCATATGCATATGTATATATGTACAGTATATATAAGTATATATTTAATATGTATATACTGTACGTATATATATGTATATATGTATATGTTTATGTATACATATATACTGTGTATATACAGTATATATTTATACATTTATGTATACATATATACTGTGTATATATATATATATATATATATATATATATATATATATACATACATGTCATTATATATATATATACTGTATATATATATATATATATATATATATATATATATATATATATATATATATATATATATATATATATATATATACACACATGTCATTATATATATACTGTATATATATATATATATATATATATATATATATATATATATATATATATAATATAATATATAATATATAATGTAATTACATAATCTTAAGTATGAACATAAGTATTCTTAAGATTATATAATTATAGCCTGGTCAGTAATTTATAATAACACTGATTTTGATGCATTATTATTATTTTTCTCAAAAATATTATTTTTTTCCCAAAAATGTACACCTCTTAAATCATGTATTATTATTATTATTATTATTTTTTTTTAACCTTCAACGCTTTCCATTTTTCAACAGCTTTAGACAAATATATGTATATGAAGTTTGTATATTATTTTTTATATTTGTTTTTCATGTTTTATGCTCTTTTTGTAAAAAAAAAAAAAAAAAGATTTTACAGGAAAACTACAAAATATGTAATATTAAAATATTTTAGATAAGATCATTACATCATTTACTAAATCAATAATAAAAAATTAATTTTTGAAAAATTACATTGTAAAACAAAAAACTCTGTCCTTTACTGCAAAACGGACGCGTTCAAAAAGTCCTGTAAAAAAAGTCCCAGTCCTCTGCTCACAAGTTTAGTCGATGAGCTCTGCCAGTGAATTCAAGTTTGCACGTGTTTTAGTACACTAAACGCTTTAGTAGATGTTCAAAATGTCAGCTTGACTCTTTCATGAAGAACACCAGCCGTCTTCCTGCTCATCCCCACGTCTTTGTTGACACCTCACCAGATTGCAGGATGTGTCGTCTCCTCCGCCACGCTCTTTTTCTCCTATCGCATGATGAATAATTCATCCCCCCTTCCAGGGGAAAAAGGCCGCCATATTCTTTGGGAACAACCACTTAGGAGCCACAGCCTGCCTCGTCCCACGCAAAACACAAAACCGTGCGGCGTCGGGGCGGCCGCAGGAGCCGTGCCGCGGCCGCCGCCATCGCCCCGGCGCCAACGCCGCCACAACAACAACAAGACGTGGGCTAATGCACACGGGCGGGGAAGACGGCAGGTGATGGCTCTTAGCGAGGACTATTCATTAAACGGAGTGTATGAACAATAGAGGCGTGCGTAATGCATCTGCTTTAAACATGCTGCATTATGAATGAGACCCACACAGCGGAGCGGGTTAAGGGCTTAAAGGTCGCAGAGGGACTTCGGGACACACGTTCGCCTCGCGGTCTACAGCAGGGGTGTCCAAAGTTGCGGCACGTTGCTAATTGTTTAACGGTCGTTAGCAGTCTAATACTAGCAATATGTTTTGCTAATTTTGTTACTTGATCATGTTAGCATTAGCATGCTAGTATTTAAAAAACATTATTCAGGTACACACCTCAGAGTAATATATGTTGGTACTCGACACAGTTAGCATTTTAGCATTCTAAAAAAAAGCATGCTAAGTGTTTTAGCAATTTTTTTCGGCATACACC
>NC_084553.2:8975950-9038450 GCF_033978685.3 Nerophis lumbriciformis
TTTACGGACCATGGTATTTCTGTTCTAAATTGGCCCGCCAACTCCCCTGACCTTAGCCCCATAGAAAATCTGTGGGGTATTGTGAAAAGGAAGATGCAGAATGCCAGACCCAAAAATGCAGAAGAGTTGAAGGCCACTATCAGAGCAACCTGGGCTCTCATAACACCTGAGCAGTGCCAGAAACTCATCGACTCCATGCCACGCCGCATTAACGCAGTAATTGAGGCAAAAGGAGCTCCAACCAAGTATTGAGTATTGTACATGCTCATATTTTTCATTTTCATACTTTTCAGTTGGCCAACATTTCTAAAAATCCCTTTTTTGTATTAGCCTTAAGTAATATTCTAATTTTGTGACACACGGAATTTTGGATTTTCATTTGTTGCCACTTCAAATCATCAAAATTAAATGAAATAAACATTTGAATGCATCAGTCTGTGTGCAATGAATAAATATAATGTACAAGTTACACCTTTTGAATGCAATTACTGAAATAAATCAAGTTTTTCAAAATATTCTAATTTACTGGCTTTTACCTGTATATGTATATATATATATATATATATATATATATATATATATATATATATATATATATATATATATATATATATATATATATATATGGTTGGGGTTAGGATTGAAGTTGGGTTTAGGGTTAGGGTAAGGGTTGGTGTTAGGGTTAGGGTTAGGGTTAGGGTTAGGGTTAGAGTTGGGGTTGGGGTTAAAGTTGGGGTTAGGGTTGAAGTTGGGTTTAGGGTTAGGGTTAGGGTTATGGTTAGGATTTGGGTTGGGGTTAGGGTTAGGATTACGGTTAGGAATAGGATTAGGGTTAGGGTTAGGGTTAGGGATAGGCATAAAGAGAAAGAGTTGGTTAGGGTTAGGGCTAGGGTTGGGGTTAAGGTTAGGGTTGAAGTTGGGGTTAGGTTTGGGTTAGGGTTAGGGTTAGGGTTGAGGTTAGGGTTGGGTTAGGGTTAGGGTTAGGGTTACGGTTAGAGTTACGGTTAGAGTTAGAGTTAGAGTTAGAGTTAGAGTTAGAGTTAGGGTTTGGGTTAGGGTTAAGGTTGGGGTTCGGGTTAGGGTTAGGGTTAGGGTTAGGGTTGGGGTTGGGGTTAGGGTTAGGGTAAAGGTTGGTGTTAGGATTAGGGTTGAAGTTGGGGTTAGGGTTAGGGTAAGGGTTGGGGTTGGGGTTAGGGTTAGGGTTGGTGTTAGGGTTAGGGTTAGGGTTAGAGTTGAAGTTGGGTTTAGGTTTAGGGTTAGGGTTAGGGTTAGAGTTGGGGTTGGGGTTAGGGTTAAGGTTGGGGTTCGGGTTAGGGTTAGGGTTAGGTTTGGGGTTGGGGTTAGGGTTAGGGTAAAGGTTGGTGTTAGGATTAGGGTTGAAGTTGGGGTTAGGGTTAGGGTAAGGGTTGGGGTTGGGGTTAGGGTTAGGGTTAGGGTTGGTGTTAGGGTTAGGGTTAGGGTTAGAGTTGAAGTTGGGTTTAGGTTTAGGGTTAGGGTTAGGGTTAGAGTTGGGGTTGGGATTAGGGTTAGGGTTAGGCATAAAGAAAAAGGGTTGTTTAGGGTTAGGGCTAGGGTTGGGGTGGGGTTTGGATTAGGGTTAGGGTTAGACATTAAGAAATAGAGTTGGTTAGGGTTAGGGTTAAGGTTAGGGTTGAAGTTGGGGTTAGGTTTGGGGTTAGGGTTAGGTTTAGAGTTAGAGTTAGAGTTAGAGTTAGAGTTAGAGTAAGAGTTAGGGTTAGGGTTAGGGTTATGGTTGGGGTTGGGGTTGGGGCTAGGGTTAGGATTAGGGTTAGGAGTATTATTAGGGTTAGGGTTAGGCATAAAGAAAAATAGTTGGTTAGGGTTAGGGCTAGGGTTGGGGTGGTTAGGGTTAGGTTTAGAGTTGGGGTTGGGGTTAGGGTTAGGGTTAGGATTACAGTTAAGGTTAGGGTTAGGATTAGGCATAAAGAAATAGAGTTCGTTGGGGCTAGGGTTAGGGCTAGGGTTGGGGTGGGGTTTGGATTAGGGTTAGGGTTAGGGTTAGGCATTAAGAAATAAAATTGGTTAGGGTTAGGGCTAGGGTTACGGTCAGAGTTGGGGTTGGGGTTAAAGTTGGGGTTAGGGTTGAAGTTGGGTTTAGGGTTAGGGTTAGGGTTAGGGCTAGGTTTAAGGTTGGGGTTGGTTTTAGGATTAGGGTGAAGGTTAGGGTTAGGATTAGGGTTGGGGTTAGGCATAAAGAAAAATAGTTGGTTAGGGTTAGGGCTAGGGTTGGGAGTGGGGTTTGGATTAGGGTTAGGGTTAGTGTTAGGCATTAAGAAATAGAGTTGGTTAAGGTTAGGGCTAGGGTTGGGGTTAAGGTTAGGGTTGAAGTTGGGGTTAAGTTTGGGGTTAGGGTTAAGGTTAGGTTTAGAGTTAGAGTTAGGGTTAGGGTAAGGGTTGGGGTCAGGGTTGGGGTTGGGGTTGGGGTTAGGCTTAGGGTTGGGGTTAGGGTTAGGGTTGGGGTTGGGGTTGGGGTTAGGGTTAGGGTAAGGGTTGGTGTTAGGGTTAGGGTTGAAGTTGAGGTTAGGGTTAGGGTTAGGGTTGGGGATAGGGTTAGGGTTGGGGTTGGGTTAAAGTTGGGGTTAGGGTTGAAGTTGGGTTTAGGTTTGGGGTTAGGGTTAGGGTTAGAGTTGGGGTTGGGATTAGGGTTAGGCATAAAGAAAAAGGGTTGGTTAGGGTTAGGGCTAGGGTTGGGGGTGGGGTTTGGATTAGGGTTAGGGTTAGTGTTAATCATTGAGAAATAGAGTTGGTTAGGGTTAGGGTTAGGGTTAGGGTTAGGGTTAGGTTTAGGGTTAGGGTTAGTGTTAGGGTTAGGGTTGAAGTTTGGGTTAGGTTTGGGGTTAGGGTTAGTTTTAGAGTTAGAGTTAGAAAGTTAGGGTTAGGGTTAGGTTTAGGTGGAGGAGGGGGGTAGGGTTAGGGTTAGCGGGTGGGGGAGTGGCACTGTCCGGGTTAGGGTTAGGGTTAGAGATAGAGTTAGAGTTAGAGTTAGAGTTAGAGTTAGAGTTAGGGTTAGGGTTAGGTTTGGGGTTTGGGTTAGGGTTAGGGATAGGCTTAGGGTTGGGGTTAGGGTTAGAGTTGGGGTTGGGGTTAGGTTTAGTGTAAGGGTTGGTGTTAGGGTTAGGGTTGAAGTTGGGGTTGGGGTTAGGGTTAGGATTAGGGTTGGGGATAGGGTTAGGGTTAAAGTGTTAGGGTTAGTGTTAGGGTTAGGGTTAGGGTTAGGGGTTATGGTTATGGTTAGGGTTAGGGTTAGGGTAAGGGTTAAGGTTAGGGTTGGGGTTGGGTTTAGGGTTAGGATTAAGGTTAGGAATATGATTAGGGTTTGGGCTAGGGTTAGGCTTAGGCATAAAGAAAAAGAGTTGGTTAGGGTTAGGGCTAGGGTTGGGGGTGGGGTTTGGATTAGGGTTCGGGTTAGGCATTAAGAAATAGAGTTGGTTAGGGTTAGGGCTAGGGTTACGGTTAGAGTTGGAGTTGGGGTTAAAGTTGGGGTTAGGGTTGAAGTTGGGTTTAGGGTTAGGGTTAGGGTTAGGGCTAGGTTTAGGGTTGGGGTTAGTTTTAGGATTAGGGTGAAGGTTAGGGTTAGGATTAGGGTTGGGTTAGGGTATAAAGAAAAATAGTTGGTTAGGGTTAGGGCTAGGGTTGGGGGTGGAGTCTGGATTAGGGTTAGGGTTAGTGTTAGGCATTAAGAAATAGAGTTGGTTAAGGTTAGGGCTAGGGTTGGGGTTAAGGTTAGGGTTGAAGTTGGGGTTACGTTTGGGGTTAGGGTTAAGGTCAGGTTTAGAGTTAGAGTTAGGGTTAGGGTAAGGGTTAGGGTCAGGGTTGGGGTTAGGTTTAGGGTTGGGGTTAGGGTTAGGGTTAGGGTTGGGGTTGGGGTTGAGGTTAGGGTTAGGGTAAGGGTTGGTGATAGGGTTAGGGTTAGGGTTGAAGTTGGGGTTAGGGTTAGGGTTAGGGTTGGGGTTGTGGTTAAAGTTGGGGTTAGGGTTGAAGTTGGGTTTAGGTTTAGCGTTAGGGTTAGGGTTAGGGTTGGGGTTGGGATTAGGGTTAGGGTTAGGCATAAAGAAAAGGGTTGGTTAGGGTTAGGGCTAGGGTTGGGGGTGGGGTTTGGATTAGGTTTAGGGTTAGGGTTAGGCATTAAGAAATAGAGTTGGTTAGGGTTAGGGTTAGGTTTAGGGTTAGGCTTAGGGTTAAGGTTAGTGTTAGGGTTAGGGTTAGGGTTGAAGTTGGGGTTAGGATTGGGGTTAGGGTTAGGGTTAGTTTTAGAGTTAGAGTTAGAAGGTTAGGGTTAGGGTTAGGGTTGGGGTTAGGGTTAGGTTTAGGTGGAGGAGGGGGGTAGGGTTAGGGTTAGGGGGTGGGGGAGTGGCACTGTCCGGGTTAGGGTTAGGGTTAGGGTTAGATTTCGAGTTAGAGTTCGAGTTAGAGTTAGGGTTAGGTTTAGGTTTAGGGTTAGGGTTGGGGTTAAGGTTAAGGTTAGGCTTAGGGTTGGGATTAGGGTTAGGGTTAGGGTAGGGGTTGGGGTTAGGGTAAGGGTTGGTGTTAGGGTTAGAGTTAGGGTTGAAGTTGGGGTTAGGTTTAGGGTTAGGGTTGGGGATAGGGTTAGGGTTAAAGTTGGGGTTAGGGTTGAAGTTGGGTTCATGGTTAGGGTTAGGGTTAGGATTAGGGTTAGGGTTGCGGTTGGGGATAGGGTTGGGGTTGGGTTTAGGGTTAGGATTAAGGTTAGGAATATGATTAGGGTTAGGGTTAGGGTTAGGCATAAAGGAAAAGAGTTGGTTAGGGTTGGGGTTTGGTTTAGGGTTAGGATTAAGGTTAGGAATAGGATTAGGGTTAGGGCTAAGGTTAGGGTTAGGCATAAAGAAAAAGAGTTGGTTAGGGTTCGGGCTAGAGTTGGGGTGGGGTTTGGATTAGGGTTAGGTTAGGGTTAGGCATTAAGAAATAGAGTTGGTTAGTGTAAGGGCTAGCGTTAGGGTTTAGGTTAGGGTTGAAGTTGGGCTTAGGTTAGGGGTTAGGGTTAGGGTTAGGTTTAGAGTTTGATTTAGAGTTTGGGTTAGGGTTAGGGTTGGGGTTAGTCTTAGGTTAACCCTAACCTTAAAGCTAAAATTCATGGATTTTGATACTCAAAAGGGTTAGAGTTAGGGTTAGGGTTTAGGGTTAGGGTTAGGGTTAGGGTTGGGGTTAGGCATTAAGAAATAGAGTTGGCTAGGGTTTGGGCTAGGGTTAGGTTTAAGGTTAGGGTTGAAGTTGGGGTTAGGTTTGGGTTAGGGTTCGGGTTAGGGTTAGGGTTGGGTTTGGGTTAGGTGTTAGGGTTAGAGTTAGAGTTAGGGTTAGGGTTAGGGTTAGAGTTAGAGTTAGAGTTAGAGTTAGGGTTTGGGTTTGGGTTAGGATTAAGGTTGGGGTTGGGGATGGGGTTCGGGTTAGGGTTAGGGTTAGGGTTAGGGTTAGGGTTAGGGTTGGCGTTAGTGTTAGGGTAAAGGTTGGTGTTAGGATTAGGGTTGAAGTTGGGGTTAGGGTTAGGGTTAGGGTTAGTGTTAGGGTTAGGGTTAGAGTTTGGGGTTGGGATTAGGGTTAGGCATTAAGAAAAAGGGTTGGTTAGGGCTAGGGCTAGGGTTGGGGCTGGGGTTTGGATTAGGGTTAGGGCTAGGGTTAGGCATTAAGAAATAGAGTTGGTTAGGGTTAGGGCTAGGGTTAAGGTTAAGGTTAGGAATGAAGTTGGGGTTAGGTTTGGGGTTAGGGTTAGGTTTAGAGTTAGAGTTAGAGTTAGAGTTAAGAGTTAGGGTTAGGGTTAGGGTTATGGTTGGGGTTCGGGTTGGGGTTAGGGTTAGGATCAGGGTTAGGATTATTATTAGGGTTAGGGTTAGGCATAAAGGAAAATAGTTGGTTAGGGTTAGGGCTAGTGTTGGGGGTGGGGTTTCTATTAGGGTTAGGGGTTAGGGTTAGGGTTAGGGTTAGAGTTGGGGTTGGGGTTAGGGTTATTGATTACGGTTAGGAATAGGATTAGGGTTAGGGTTAGTTTAGGCATAAAGGGTTAGGGTTAGGGTTAGGGTTAGTGTTAGAGTTAGTGTTAGGTGTTGGGGTTAGGGTTAAGGTTGGGGTTGGGTTAGGGTTAGGGTTTGGGGTTGGGGTTGGGGTTGGGGTTAGGGTTAGGATAAGGGTTAGGATTAGGATTAGGGTTAGGGTTAGGCATAAAGAAAAATAGTTGGTTAGGGTTAGGGCTAGGGTTGGGGTTGGTTAGGGTGAGGTTTAGAGTTGGGGTTGGGATTAGGGTTAGGGTTAGGGGTTAAGGTTAGGGTTAGGTTTAGAGTTTGATTTAGAGTTTGGGTTAGGGTTAGGGTTGGGGTTAGTCTTAGGTTAACCCTAACCCTAAAGCTAAAATTCATGGATTTTGATACTCAAAAGGGTTAGAGTTAGGGTTAGGGTTTAGAGTTAGGGTTAGGGTTAGGGTTGGGGTTAGGCATTAAGAAATAGAGTTGGCTAGGGTTTGGGCTAGGGTTAGGTTTAAGGTTAGGGTTGAAGTTGGGGTTAGGTTTGGGTTAGGGTTCGGGTTAGGGTTAGAGTTAGAGTTAGGGTTAGGGTTAGGGTTAGGGTTAGGGTTAGAGTTAGAGTTAGAGTTAGAGTTAGGGTTTGGGTTAGGATTAAGGTTGGGGTTGGGGATGGGGTTCGGGTTAGGGTTAGGGTTAGGGTTAGGGTTGGGGTTGGCGTTAGTGTTAGGGTAAAGGTTGGTGTTAGGATTAGGGTTGAAGTTGGGGTTAGGGTTAGTTTTAGGGTTAGGGTTAGAGTTTGGGGTTGGGATTAGGGTTAGGCATTAAGAAAAAGGGTTGGTTAGGGCTAGGGCTAGGGTTGGGGGTGGGGTTTGGATTAGGGTTAGGGCTAGGGTTAGGCATTAAGAAATAGAGTTGGTTAGGGTTAGGGCTAGGGTTAAGGTTAAGGTTAGGAATGAAGTTGGGGTTAGGTTTGGGGTTAGGGTTAGGGTTAGGGTTAGGTTTAGAGTTAGAGTTAGAGTTAAGAGTTAGGGTTAGGGTTATGGTTGGGGTTCGGGTTGGGGTTAGGGTTAGGATCAGGGTTAGGATTATTATTAGGGTTAGGGTTAGGCATAAAGGAAAATAGTTGGTTAGGGTTAGGGCTAGTGTTGGGGTGGGGTTTGGATTAGGGTTATAGGTTAGGGTTAGGGTTAGGGTTAGAGTTGGGGTTGGGGTTATTGATTACGGTTAGGAATAGGGTTAGGGTTAGTTTAGGCATAAAGGGTTAGGGTTAGGGTTAGGGTTAGTGTTAGAGTTAGAGTTAGGGTTAGGGTTAGGGTTAGGGTTGGGGTTGGGTTAGGGTTAGGGTTAGGGTTAGGGTTTGGGGTTGGGGTTGGGATTAGGGTTAGGATAAGGGTTAGGATTAGGATTAGGGTTAGGGTTAGGCATAAAGAAAAATAGTTGGTTAGGGTTAGGGCTAGGGTTGGGGTTGGGTAGGGTGAGGTTTAGAGTTGGGGTTGGGATTAGGGTTAGGGTTAGGGTTACGGTTAGGGTTAGGATTAGGGTTAAGGTTAGGGTTTGGACTAGGGTTAGGGTTAGGCATATAGAAAAAGGGTTGGCTAGGGTTAGGGTTAGGACTAGGGTTGGGGTGGGGTTTGGATTAGGGTTAGGGTTAGGCATTAAGAAATAGAGTTGTTTAGGGTTAGGGCTAGGGTTAGGGTTAGAGTTGGGGTTGGGTTTAAAGTTGGGGTTAGATTTGAAGTTGGGTTTAGGGTTAGGGTTAGGGTTAGGGTTAGGGTTAGGGTTGGGGTTGTGGTTAGGGTTAGGATTAGGATGAAGGTTAGGGTTAGGATTAGGGTTAGGGTTAGGCATAAAGAAAAATAGTTGGTTAGGGCTAGGGTTGGGGGTGGGGTTTGGATTAGGGTTAGGGTTAGGCATTAAGAAATAGAGTTGGTTAGGTTTGGGCTAGGTTGGGGTTAAGGTTAGGGTTGAAGTTGGGTTAGGTTTGGGGTTAGGGTTAGGTTTAGAGTTAGAGTTAGAGTTAGGGTTAGGGTTGGGCTTGGGGTTAGATTTAGGGATGGGGTTAGGGTTGGGGTTGGGGTTGGGTTAGGGTTAGGTTTAGGGTTGGGGTTGGGGTTAGGCTTTGGTTAACCCTAACCCTAAAGCTAAAATTCATGGATTTTGATACTTAAAAGTACGTTAACGTTCATCATGCTAATGTTAGCATGCTAACATTTTAGCTAGTTTGAACATTTGACACTAAAACATCATGTTTTTTTATACTCCTAAGAAGTATGCTAAATTTTCCTATGTTATCATGCTGCTAATTTATACTAGCATTTTTGCCATTTTCATTTGAATAAGCCTAAAATTCATGAATTTTTGATACCTGGCACCATTTTAAAAGTATGCTAACATCTACTACGTTAGCTTGCTAACGTTTTATGCCAGCATTTTTGCTAATTGTATTCATATAAAGCTAAAATGAATGGATTTTGATACTTAAAAGTATGTTAACGTTCATCACGCAAATGTTAGCATGCTAAAATTCTGAATAGTTTGATTCGTTGACCCTAAAACATCATGTTTTTTTTATACTTCTAAGAAGTATGCTAACTTTTCCTATGTTATCATGCTGCTGTTCTATGCTAGCATTTTTACCATTTTTATTTGTATAAGCTTAAAAATCATGCATTTTGATACTTGGCACCATCTTAAAAGTATGCTAACATCTCCTATGTAAACAGTTTACGTTAGCATTTTTGCAAAATGTTTTCATATAATGACAAAGTTAATGGATATTGATAATTGGCAATTTTGGTACGTTAACCTTCATCATGCTAGCGTGCTAATGTTTTTTGCTAGCACTTTAGCTACTTTGATTAGTTTAACTCAAACATTGTGGTTTTTAATATTTTGCACCTTTTTTTAGAAGTGTAGTAACTTTTCTGATGTCATCAGCAGA
The DNA here is from genome assembly GCF_033978685.3 of Nerophis lumbriciformis. Taxonomy (NCBI): domain Eukaryota; kingdom Metazoa; phylum Chordata; class Actinopteri; order Syngnathiformes; family Syngnathidae; genus Nerophis; species Nerophis lumbriciformis. Next base: position 8,984,882 of record NC_084553.2, read on the forward strand.
ACGTTAACATGTTAACATTTTTTGCTAGCACTTCAGCTAATTGAATTTTTGTTAGCACTTCAGCTAATTTAATTGGGGGTTTTTTCAGCTAACAATATGGTTTTTAATACTCGCCGCCATCTGAGAAGGATGCTGAATTTTTCTATGTTATCATTTTATGCTAGCATGTTTGCCATCTTTATTTGTGTAAACCGAAAAATCGTGGCTTTTGATACTTGCCGCCATCTTAGAAGTTTGCCAGCTTTTCTTACGTTATCATGTTAACATTTGCAGGCTGATGTTTTATGCTAGCATTTTTGGTGATTTTGATCATTTGATGCTAAAATTCATAGCTTCATATACTGTTCCTATCAAAACAAGCTAACATTAGCATGCACATTTTTACGCTGGCATTTTCACCGATTTTTTCCGTATAACTAACTTAACTAACTTAAAAGTATAACTTTTCTAATGTAATCATGCTAACATTAGCATTTTAGCTAATATTGTTCATTAAAACCTAAAATTCATGGTATTTGAAATTAAATCACACTCAGCTGCGAACCGATCCAGTGAGAGCTGAAGATCCTGGCCAGATGAAGCCATCAGGACCACATCATCTGCAAAAAGCAGAGACCTAATCCTGCAGCCACCAAACCAGATCCCCTCAACGCCTTGACTGCGCCTAGAAATTCTGTCCATAAAAGTTATGAACAGAATCGGTGACAAAGGGCAGCCTTGGCGGAGTCCAACCCTCACTGGAAACGGGTCCGACTTACTGCCGGCAATGCGGACCAAGCTCTGGCACTGATCATACAGGGAGCGGACTACCACAATCAGACAGTCCGATACCCCATACTCTCTGAGCACTCCCCACAGGACTTCCCGAGGGACACGGTCGAATGCCTTCTCCAAGTCCACAAAACACATGTAGACTGGTTGGGCAAACTCCCATGCACCCTCAAGGACCCTGCCGAGAGTATAGAGCTGGTCCACAGTTCCACGACCAGGACGAAAACCACACTGTTCCTCCTGAATCCGAGGTTCGACTATCTGGCGTAGCCTCCTCTCCAGTACACCTGAATAGACCTTACCGGGAAGGCTGAGGAGTGTGATCCCACGATAGTTAGAACACACCCTCCGGTTCCCCTTCTTAAAGAGAGGAACCACCACCCCGGTCTGCCAATCCAGAGGTACTGCCCCCGATGTCCACGCGATGCTGCAGAGTCTTGTCAACCAAGACAGCCCCACAGCATCCAGAGCCTTAAGGAACTCCGGGCGGCTCTCATCTACCCCCGGGGCCTTGCCACCGAGGAGCTTTTTAACTACCTCAGCAACCTCAGCCCCAGAAATAGGAGAGCCCACCACAGACTCCCCAGGCACTGCTTCCTCATAGGAAGACGTGTTGGTGGGATTGAGGAGGTCTTCGAAGTATTCCCTCCACCGATCCACAACATCCGCAGTCGAGGTCAGCAGAACGCCATCCTCGCCATATACGGTGTTGATAGTGCACTGCTTCCCCCTCCTGAGGCGACGGATGGTGGTCCAGAATTGCTTCGAAGCCGTCCGGAAGTCGTTTTCCATGGCTTCCCCGAACTCCTCCCATGTCCGAGTTTTTGCCTCTGCGACCGCTGAAGCCGCACACCGCTTGGCCTGTCGGTACTTGTCCGCTGCCTCAGGAGTCCTACGAGCCAAAAGAACCCGATAGGACTCCTTCTTCAGCTTGACGGCATCCCTCACCGCCGCTGTCCACCAACGGGTTCTAGGATTACCGCCACGACAAGCACCAACTACCTTGCGGCCACAGCTCCAATCAGCCGCCTCGACAATAGAGGCGCAGAACATGGTCCATTTGGACTCAATGTCCAGCACCTCCCTCGTGACATGTTCAAAGTTCTTCCGGAGGTGGGAATTGAAACTCTCTCTGACAGGAGACTCTGCCAGACGTTCCCAGCAAACCCTCACAATGCGTTTGGGCCTGCCAGGTCTGTCCGGCATCCTCCCCCACCATCGCAGCCAACTCACCACCAGGTGATGATCGGTAGAAAGCTCCACCCCTCTCTTCACCCGAGTGTCCAAAACATGAGGCCGCAAATCCGATGACACAACTACAAAGTCGATCATGGAACTGCGGCCTAGGGTGTCCTGGTGCCAAGTGCACATATGGACACCCTTATGTTTGAACATGGTGTTTGTTATGGACAATCTGTGACGGGCACAAAAGTCCAATAACAAAACACCGCTCGGGTTCAGATCCGGGCAGCCATTCTTCCCAATCACGCCTCTCCAGGTTTCACTGTTGCTGCCAACATGAGCATTGAAGTCCCCCAGTAGAACGAGGGAATAACCCGGGGGAGCACTCTCAAGTACTCCCTCGAGTGAATCCAAAAAGGGTGGGTACTCTGAGCTGCGGTTTGGCGTGTAAGCGCAAGCCACATTCAGGACCCGTTCCCCCACCCGAAGGCGGAGGGAAGCTATCCTCTCTCCACCGGGTTGAACTCCAACGTGCAGGCTCTGAGCCGAGGGGAAACAAGAATTGCCACCCCAGCCCGTCGCCTCTCACTGCCGGCAACGCCAGAGTGGAAGAGAGTCCATCCCCTCTTGAGAGAACTGGTTCCAGAGCCCTTGCTGTGCGTCGAAGTGAGTCCGACTATATCTAGCCGGAACTTCTCCACCTCGCGCACTAGCTCAGGCTCCTTCCCCCCCAGCGAGGTGACGTTCCACGTCCCAAGAGCTAGCTTCTGTAGCCGAGGATCGGACTGCCAAGTGCCCTGCCTTCGGCATCTGCCCAGCTCACATCGCACCCGACCTCTATGACCCCTGCTATGGGTGGTGAGCCCATTGAAGGGGGGACCCACGTTGCCTCTTTGGGCTGTGCCCGGCCGGGCCCCATGGGGACAGGCCCGGCCACCAGGCGTTCGCCATTGTGCCCCACCTCCGGGCCTGGCTCCAGAGGGGGGCCCCGGTGACCCGCATCCGGGCGAGGGAAATCTGGGTCCTTTGTTTTTATTTTTCATTGAGGTCTTCGAGCTGCTCTTTGTCTGATCCCTCACCTAGGACCAGTTTGTCTTGGGAGACCCTACCAGGGGGCATAAAGCCCCCGGACAACATAGCTCCTAGGATCATTGGGACACGCAAACTCCTCTGCCACGGTAAGGTGGCAGCTCAGAGAGGAGACGAGCTAACGTTAGCATTTAAAAAAAAAAAAAAAAAAAAAAAAAAAGCTAACGTTAGCATTTTTTTTATGCTAGCTTTTTAGCTTCGATTAAAAAGCTGTACACTGACTACACATTTACTTTCTTTGGTGTTGTACTTTGAGAAGACACAACAAAATATCAGCTAATTAATAACTATGTCTGATTGCTTTTCTTCACCTGTATCGTCTCCTCTCACACCCCCACTCAGCCGCTAACTGATAGAGCGAGCACGCCATCTTTACGGCGTTGTTAGCATATCACAGGTCGCAGGGATAAAGCGAGCAGTGCGATAAACGACACGGAAGGTCTAAAATTAAACACACACCATGGCGACAACGTATAAATAATTAACTTTGCATTGCTGTGCATACTAAACAGGATGGACAAGAAGTACCAAGACACACTGTTAGCATGCTAAACGTTAGCTAATGTTAAAATGTGCAAAATATATGACCTTTAAAATTTGCCAAAAAAGTTAGGTAGCAATGCTTAACAAAAAATACATCCGTTAAAAGAAGAGATAGCATGCTAATATGTAGCATGCTAACAGTTAGCATGTGTCAAATACATTACTTTGAGATTCCTGCCTTTAAAATTAACATGCTAATATTAAAATGTGTCAAGTTACAAAATATATGACCTTTAAAATTTGCCGAAAAAGTTAGGTAGCAACGTGTAACAAAAATACATCCGTTAAAAGAAGAGATAGCATGCTAATATGTAGCATGCTAACAGTTAGCATGTGTCAAATACATTACTTTGAGGTCCATGGCTTTGGAATTAACATGCTAATGTTAAAATGTGTGAAGTTACAAAATATATGACCTTTAAAATTTGCCGAAAAAGTTAGGTAGCAATGCTTAACAAAAAATACATCCGTTAAAAGAAGAGATAGCATGCTAATATGTAGCGTGCTAAAAGTTAGCTTGTGTCAAATACATTACTTTGAGATTCATGCCTTTAAAATTAGCATGCTAATGTTAAAATGTGTCAAGTTAGAAAATATATGACTGTTAAAATTTGCCGAAAAAGGTAGGTAGCAATGCTTAACAAAAAATACATCCGTTAAAAGAAGAGATAGCATGCTAATATGTAGCATGCTAACAGTTAGCATGTGTCAAATACATTACTTTGAGATTCATGCCTTTGAAATTAGCATGCTAATGTTAAAATGTGTCAAGTTAGAAAATATATGACCGTTAAAATTTGCCAAAAAAGTTAGGTAGCAACGCTTAACAAAAAATACATCCGTTAAAAGAAGAGATAGCATGCTAATATGTAGCATGCTAACATTTAGCATTTGTCAAATACATTACTTTGAGGTCCATGGCTTTGGAATTAGCATGCTAATGTTAAAATGTGTCAAGTTACAAAATATATGACCGTTAAAATTTGCCGAAAATGTTAGGTAGCAACGCGTAACAAAAATACATCCGTTAAAAGAAGCGATAGCTTGCTAATATGTAGCATGCTAACAGTTAGCATGTGTCAAATACATTACTTTGAGGTCCATGGCTTTGGAATTAACATGCTAATGTTAAAATGTGTCAAGTTACAAAATATATGACTGTTAAAATTTGCCGAAAAAGGTAGGTAGCAATGCTTAACAAAAAATACATCCGTTAAAAGAAGAGATGGCATGCTAATATGTAGCATGCTAACAGATAGCATGTGTCAAATACATTACTTTGAGATTCATGTCCTTTAAAATTAGCATGCTAATGCTAAAATGTGTCAAGTTAGAAAATATATGATCGTTAAAATTTGCCGAAAAAGTTAGGTAGCAACGCGTAACAAAAAATACATCCGTTAAAAGAAGAGATAGCATGCTAATATGTAGCATGCTAACAGTTAGCATGTGTCAAATACATTACTTTGAGATTCATGCCTTTAAAATTAGCATGCTAATGTTAAAATGTGTCAAGTTACAAAATATATGACCTTGAAAATTTGCCGAAAAAGTTAGGTAGCAACGCGTAACAAAAAAACGTCCGTTAAAAGAAGAGATAGCATGCTAATATGTAGCATGCTAACCGTTAGCATGTGTCAAACACATTACTTTGAGGTCCATGGCTTTGGAATTAACATGCTAATGTTAAAATGTGTCAAGTTACAAAATATATGACTGTTAAAATTTGCCGAAAAAGGTAGGTAGCAATGCTTAACAAAAAATACATCTGTTAAAAGAAGAGATAGCATGCTAATATGTAGCATGCTAACAGTTAGCATGTGTCAAATACATTACTTTGAGATTCATGCCTTTGAAATTAGCATGCTAATGTTAAAATGTGTCAAGTTAGAAAATATATGACTGTTAAAATTTGCCGAAAAAGTTAGGTAGCAACGCGTAACAAAAGTACATCCATTAAAAGAAGAGATAGCATGCTAATATGTAGCATGCTAACAGTTAGCATGTGTCAAATACATTAGTTTGAGGTCCATGGCTTTGGAATTAACATGCTAATGTTAAGATGTGTCAAGTTAGAAAATATATGACCGTTAAAATTTGCCGAAAAAGGTAGGTAGCAATGCTTAACAAAAAATACATCCGTTAAAAGAAGAGGTAGCATGCTAATATGTAGCATGCTAACAGTTAGCATGTGTCAAATACATTACTTTGAGATTCATGCCTTTAAAATTAGCATGCTAATGTTAAAATGTGTCAAGTTACAAAATATATGACCGTTAAAATTTGCCGAAAAAGTTAGGTAGAAACGCTTAACAAAAATACATCCGTTAAAAGAAGAGATAGCATGTTAATATGTAGCATGCTAACAGTTAGCATGTGTCAAATACATTAGTTTGAGGTCCATGGCTTTGGAATTCACATGCTAATGTTAAAATGTGTCAAGTTAGAAAATATTTTTCTTTGAACTGTTTTACGACCTTTTCTTTGAACTGTTTTACGACCTTTTCTTTGAACTGTTTTGTAATCAAAGGCAGTGGCTGTTTACGACCCCCCCTCCCTTAGAAACAGCTGTTGCCATGTAATCAAGGAAAGTCCAAATAAAAGAGGAGGCGTACAATCTTTCGTCAGAGCGCGATGGAGACTGTGCAAGAGTACAGCCCAGACTTTTCTCCAAATTTAATTCTGTCTCTGTTTAATTCCTTGCTTCTTGTCTTGTTTAATAGAAGTCATCAGTGTTTGAACCTGACAGCGTCAAAAACTAACATACATTACTTTGACGCATGTTAGCTTTGAAATGAGCTAAAACAGTTAGCGAGCAAAACGCGTAACAAAAAATACATCTGTTTGGCGTTTAACTGCAAATTGTGCTAAAAAATAGGTAGCATGCGTAAAAACAAAACAAAAAAAACATACATAACTTTGCTCTGTATGCCTTTGAAATTAGCTAAATAAGTCAGCGAGCAAAACACTTAAAAAAATACATTTGTTTGGCGCCTACCTGCAAAATGTGCTAAAAAATAGGTAGCATTTTCCTGCGCTGCGTTGTTGTTGTTGTTGTTGTTGTTGTTGCGTTACTCGCTCACAGGCAAAAAGTGTGCAGACTGAATGATGCAGAAAGCCCGCAGCCAAAAAAAAACCAGGTGGGGAGAAGAGGTACCTGAACCCTGCGAGTGTGTGTGGCGACATGCCTGCCAGGACATGGCGCATAATCCTGTCCGCGTCTCTAATGGCGCTCGTCAGCGAGCGCGCTCGCAGTTTTGGCGGCGTCTGCCCTTTGGACGTTAACGAGGCGTCATTAGCGCACTTTGCAGCAAACAGGACGAAACTCACTTGCAGCCAACTGCCATCCATCTGGAACTAGAAAGTGCGGCGTCAGCGGCGCCCAGCAGGTGGACGTCCAAGTCCAAGAACTATTGAGCGGGAAAGTGGGCCACACACACACACATACACACACACACACACACACACACACACACACACACACACACACACACACACACACACACACACTGCAACTGCTACATAAATACAGTCTATTATACAGCATAATTCACATATGAATACCATAAATACAGTCTATTATACAGCATTATTCACATGTGAATAACATAAATACAGTCTATTATACAGCATTATTCACATATGAATACCATAAAAACAGTCTATTATACGGCATTATTCACATGTGAATAATATAAATACAGTCTATTATACAGCATTATTCACATGTGAATAACATAAATACAGTCTATTATACAGCATTATTCACATATGAATACCATAAATACAGTCTATTATACGGCATTATTCACGTGTGAATAATATAAATACAGTCTATTATACAGCATTATTCACATGTGAATAACATAAATACAGTCTATTATACAGCATTATTCACATATGAATACCATAAATACAGTCTATTATACGGCATTATTCACATGTGAATAACATAAATACAGTCTATTATACAGCATTATTTACATATGAATACCATAAATACAGTCTATTATACGGCATTATTCACATGTGAATAATATAAATACAGTCTATTATACAGCATTATTCACATGTGAATAACATAAATACAGTCTATTATACAGCATTATTCACATATGAATACCATAAATACCGTCTATTATACGGCATTATTCACATGTGAATAATATAAATACAGTCTATTATACGGCATTATTCACATGTGAATAATATAAATACAGTCTATTATACAGCATTATTCACATGTGAATAACATAAATACAGTCTATTATACAGCATTATTCACATATGAATACCATAAATACAGTCTATTATACGGCATTATTCACATGTGAATAACATAAATACAGTCTATTATACAGCATTATTCACATATGAATACCATAAATACAGTCTATTATACGGCATTATTCACATGTGAATAATATAAATACAGTCTATTATACAGCATTATTCACATGTGGATAACATAAATACAGTCTATTATACAGCATTATTCACATGTGAATAACATAAATACAGTCTATTATACAGCATAATTCACATATGAATACCATAAATACAGTCTATTATACGGCATTATTCACATGTGAATATCATAAATACAGTCTATTATACAGCATTATTCACATATGAATACCATAAATACAGTCTATTATACGGCATTATTCACATGTGAATAATATAAATACAGTCTATTATACAGCATTATTCACATGTCCATCCATCCATCCATCTTCTTCCGCTTATCCGAGGTCGGGTCGCGGGGGCAGCAGCCTAAGCAGGGAAGCCCAGACTTCCCTCTCCCCAGCCACTTCGTCCAGCTCTTCCTGTGGGACCCCGAGGCGTTCCCAGGCCAGCCGAGAGACATAGTCTTCCCAACGTGTCCTGGGTCTTCCCCGCGGCCTCCTACCGGTCGGACGTGCCCTAAACACCTCCCTAGGGAGGCGTTCGGGTGGCATCCTAACCAGATGCCCGAACCACCTCATCTGGCTCCTCTCGATGTGGAGGAGCAGCGGCTTTACTTTGAGCTCCTCCCGGATGGCAGAGCTTCTCACCCTATCTCTAAGGGAGAGCCCCGCCACCCGGCGGAGGAAACTCATTTCGGCCGCTTGTACCCGTGATCTTGTCCTTTCGGTCATAACCCAAAGCTCATGACCATAGGTGAGGATGGGAACGTAGATCGACCGGTAAATTGAGAGCTTTGCCTTCCGGCTCAGCTCCTTCTTCACCACAACGGATCGATACAGCGTCCGCATTACTGAAGACGCCGCACCGATCCGCCTGTCGATCTCACGATCCACTCTTCCCTCACTCGTGAACAAGACTCTGAGGTACTTGAACTCCTCCACTTGGGGCAAGATCTCCTCCCCAACCCGGAGATGGCACTCCACCCTTTTCCGGGCAAGAACCATGGACTCGGACTTGGAGGTGCTGATTCTCATCCCAGTCGCTTCACACTCAGCTGCGAACCGATCCAGTGAGAGCTGAAGATGCTGGCCAGATGAAGCCATCAGGACCACATCATCTGCAAAAAGCAGAGACCTAATCCTGCAGCCACCAAACCAGATCCCCTCAACGCCTTGACTGCGCCTAGAAATTCTGTCCATAAAAGTTATGAACAGAATCGGTGACAAAGGGCAGCCTTGGCGGAGTCCAACCCTCACTGGAAACGTGTCCGACTTACTACCGGCAATGCGGACCAGGCTCTGGCACTGATCATACAGGGAGCGGACTGCCACAATCAGACAGTCCGACACCCCGTACTCTCTGAGCACTCCCCACAGGACTTCCCGAGGGACACGGTCGAATGCCTTCTCCAAGTCCACAAAACACATGTAGACTGGTTGGGCAAACTCCCATGCACCTTCAAGGACCCTGCGGAGAGTATAGAGCTGGTCCACAGTTCCACGACCAGGACGAAAACCACACTGTTCCTCCTGAATCCGAGGTTCGACTATCCGGCGTAGCCTCCTCTCCAGTACACCTGAATAGACCTTACCGTGAAGGCTGAGGAGTGTGATCCCACGATAGTTAGAACACACCCTCCGGTTCCCCTTCTTAAAGAGAGGAACCACCACCCCGGTCTGCCAATCCAGTGGCACCGCCCCCGATGTCCACGCGATGCTGCAGAGTCTTGTCAACCAAGACAGCCCCACAGCATCCAGAGCCTTAAGGAACTCCGGGCGGATCTCATCTACCCCCGGGGCCTTGCCACCGAGGAGCTTTTTAACTACCTCAGCAACCTCAGCCCCAGAAATAGGAGAACCCACCACAGACTCCCCAGGCACTGCTTCCTCATAGGAAGACATGTTGGTGGGATTGAGGAGGTCTTCAAAGTATTCCCTCCACCGATCCACAACATCCGCAGTCGAGGTCAGCAGAACACCATCCTCGCCATACACGGTGTTGATAGTGCACTGCTTCCCCTTCCTGAGGCGGCGGATGGTGGTCCAGAATTGCTTCAAAGCCGTCCGGAAGTCGTTTTCCATGGCCTCACCGAACTCCTCCCATGTCCGAGTTTTTGCCTCTGCGACCGCTGAAGCCGCACACCGCTTGGCCTGTCGGTACTTGTCCGCTGCCTCAGGAGTCCTATGAGCCAAAAGAACCCGATAGGACTCCTTCTTCAGCTTGACGGCATCCCTCACCGCCGGTGTCCACCAACGGGTTCTAGGATTACCGCCACGACAAGCACCAACCACCTTGCGGCCACAGCTCCAATCAGCCGCCTCGACAATAGAGGCGCGGAACATGGTCCATTCGGACTCAATGTCCAGCACCTCCCTCGTGACATGTTCAAAGTTCTTCCGGAGGTGGGAATTGAAACTCTCTCTGACAGGAGACTCTGCCAGACGTTCCCAGCAAACCCTCACAATGCGTTTGGGCCTGCCAGGTCTGTCCGGTATCCTCCCCCACCATCGCAGCCAACTCACCACCAGGTGGTGATCGGTAGAAAGCTCCGCCCCTCTCTTCACCCGAGTGTCCAAAACATGAGGCCGCAAATCCGATGACACAACTACAAAGTCGATCATGGAACTGCGGCCTAGGGTGTCCTGGTGCCAAGTGCACATATGGACACCCTTATGTTTGAACATGGTGTTCGTTATGGACAATCTGTGACGGGCACAAAAGTCCAATAACATAACACCGCTCGGGTTCAGATCCGGGCAGCCATTCTTCCCAATCACGCCTCTCCAGGTTTCACTGTCGCTGCCAACATGAGCATTGAAGTCCCCCAGTAGAACGAGGGAATCACCCGGGGGAGCACTCTCAAGTACTCCCTCGAGTGAATCCAAAAAGGGTGGGTACTCTGAGCTGCGGTTTGGCGCGTAAGCGCAAACCACAGTCAGGACCCGTTCCCCCACCCGAAGGCGGAGAGAAGCTACCCTCTCGTCCACCGGGTTGAACTCCAACGTACAGGCTCTGAGCTGGGGGGCAACAAGAATTGCCACCCCAGCCCGTCGCCTCTCACTGCCGGCAACGCCAGAGTGGAAGAGAGTCCAGCCCCTCTCGAGAGAACTGGTTCCAGAGCCCTTGCTGTGCGTCGAAGTGAGTCCGACTATATCTAGCCGGAACTTCTCCACCTCACGCACTAGCTCAGGCTCCTTCCCCCCCAGCGAGGTGACGTTCCACGTCCCAAGAGCTAGCTTCTGTAGCTGAGGATCGGACCGCCAAGTGCCCTGCCCTCGGCTTCCGCCCAGCTCACATCGCACCCGACCTCTATGACCCCTGCTATGGGTGGTGAGCCCATTGGAGGGGGGACCCACGTTGCCTCTTCGGGCTGTGCCCGGCCGGGCCCCATGGGGACAGGCCCGGCCACCAGGCGCTCGCCATCGTGCCCCACCTCCGGGCCTGGCTCCAGAGGGGGGCCCCGGTGACCCGCGTCCGGGCAAGGGAAATCTGGGTTCCTTGCTTGTTTTCTTCATAGAGGTCTTCGAGCTGCTCTTTGTCTGATCCCTCACCTAGGACCAGTTTGTCTTGGGAGACCCTACCAGGGGGCATAAAGCCCCCGGACAACATAGCTCCTAGGATCATTGGGACACGCAAACTCCTCTACCACGTTAAGGTGGCAGCTCAGAGAGTGAATAACATAAATACAGTCTATTATACAGCATTATTCACATATGAATAACATAAATACAGTCTATTATACAGCATTATTCACATATGAATACCATAAATACAGTCTATTATACGGCATTATTCACATTTGAATAACATAAATACAGTCTATTATACAGCATTATTCACATATGAATACCATAAAAACAGTCTATTATACGGCATTATTCACATGTGAATAATATAAATACAGTCTATTAGACAGCATTATTCACATGCGGATAACATAAATACAGTCTATTATACAGCATTATTCACATGTGAATAACATAAATACAGTCTATTATACAGCATTATTCACATGTGAATAACATAAATACAGTCTCTTATACAGCATTATTCACATGTGAATAACAAAAATACAGTCGATTATACAACATTATTCACACGTGAATAACATAAATACAGTCTATTATACAGCATTATTCACATGTGAATAACAAAAATACAGTCGATTATACAACATTATTCACATGTGAATAACATAAATACAGTCTATTATACAACACTATTCACATGTGAATAACATAAATACAGTCTATTATACAGCATTATTCACATGTGGATAGCATACACACAGTCTATTATACAGCATTATTCACATGTAAATATCATGAATACAGTCTATTATACAGCATTATTCACATGTGAATAATATAAATACAGTCTATTATACAGCATTATTCACATGTGAATAACAAAAATACAGTCTATTATACAGCATTATTCACATGTGGATACCATGAATACAGTCGATTATACAGCATTATTCACATGTGAATAACATAAATACAGTCTATTATACGGCATTATTCACATGCGAATAACATACATACAGTCTATTATACAGCATTTTTCACATGTGAATAACATAAAACAGTCTATTATACGGCATTAATCACATGTGATTAACATACATTCAGTCTATTATATAGCAATATTCACAGGTGAATAACATACATACAGTCTCTTATACAGCATTATTCACATGTGAATAACAAAAATACAGTCGATTATACAACATTATTCACACGTGAATAACATAAATACAGTCTATTATACAGCATTATTCACATGTGAATAACAAAAATACAGTCGATTATACAACATTATTCACATGTGAATAACATAAATACAGTCTATTATACGGCATTATTCACATGTGAATAACATACATACAGTCTATTATACAGCATTATTCACATGTAAATATCATGAATACAGTCTATTATACAGCATTATTCACATGTGAATAATATAAATACAGTGTATTATACAGCATTATTCACATGTGAATAACAAAAATACAGTCTATTATACAGCATTATTCACATGTGAATAACATAAATACAGTCTCTTATACAGCATTATTCACATGTGAATAACAAAAATACAGTCGATTATACAACATTATTCACACGTGAATAACATAAATACAGTCTATTATACAGCATTATTCACATGTGAATAACAAAAATACAGTCGATTATACAACATTATTCACATGTGAATAACATAAATACAGTCTATTATACAACACTATTCACATGTGAATAACATAAATACAGTCTATTATACAGCATTATTCACATGTGGATAGCATACACACAGTCTATTATACAGCATTATTCACATGTAAATATCATGAATACAGTCTATTATACAGCATTATTCACATGTGAATAATATAAATACAGTCTATTATACAGCATTATTCACATGTGAATAACAAAAATACAGTCTATTATACAGCATTATTCACATGTGGATACCATGAATACAGTCGATTATACAGCATTATTCACATGTGAATAACATAAATACAGTCTATTATACGGCATTATTCACATGCGAATAACATACATACAGTCTATTATACAGCATTTTTCACATGTGAATAACATAAAACAGTCTATTATACGGCATTAATCACATGTGATTAACATACATTCAGTCTATTATATAGCAATATTCACAGGTGAATAACATACATACAGTCTCTTATACAGCATTATTCACATGTGAATAACAAAAATACAGTCGATTATACAACATTATTCACACGTGAATAACATAAATACAGTCTATTATACAGCATTATTCACATGTGAATAACAAAAATACAGTCGATTATACAACATTATTCACATGTGAATAACATAAATACAGTCTATTATACGGCATTATTCACATGTGAATAACATACATACAGTCTATTATACAGCATTATTCACATGTAAATATCATGAATACAGTCTATTATACAGCATTATTCACATGTGAATAATATAAATACAGTGTATTATACAGCATTATTCACATGTGAATAACAAAAATACAGTCTATTATACAGCATTATTCACATGTGGATACCATGAATACAGTCGATTATACAGCATTATTCACATGTGAATAACATAAATACAGTCTATTATACGGCATTATTCACATGTGAATAACATACATACAGTCTATTATACAGCATTATTCACATGTGAATAACATAAAACAGTCTATTATACGGCATTATTCACATGTGATTAACATAAATTCAGTCTATTATATAGCATTATTCACAGGTGAATAACATAAATACAGTCTCTTATAAAGCATTATTCACATGTGAATAACATAAATACAGTCTATTATACAGCATTATTCACATGTGAATAACATAAACACAGTCTATTATACGGCATTATTCACATGTGAATAACATAAATACAGTCTATTATACAGCATTATTCACATGTGAATAACATAAATACAGTCTATTATACAGCATTATTCACATGTGAATATCATAAATACAGTCTATTATACAGCATTATTCACATGTGAATAACATAAATACAGTCTATTATACGGCATTATTCACATGTGAATAATATAAATACAGTCTATTATACAGCATTATTCACATGTGGATAACATAAATACAGTCTATTATACAGCATTATTCACATGTGAATAACATAAATTCAGTCTATTATATAGCATTATTCACATGTGAATAACATAAATACAGTGTATTATACAGCATTATTCACATGTGAATAACATAAATACAGTCTATTATACAGCATTATTCACATGTGGATAACATAAATACAGTCTATTATACAGCATTATTTACATGTGAATAACATAAATACAGTCTATTATACAGCATTATTCACATGTGAATAACATAAATACAGTCTCTTATAAAGCATTATTCACATGTGAATAACATAAATACAGTCTATTATACAGCATTATTCACATGTGAATAACATAAACACAGTCTATTATACGGCATTATTCACATGTGAATAACATAAATACAGTCTATTATACAGCATTATTCACATGTGAATAACATAAATACAGTCTATTATACAGCATTATTCACATGTGAATATCATAAATACAGTCTATTATACAGCATTATTCACATGTGAATAACATAAATACAGTCTATTATACGGCATTATTCACATGTGAATAATATAAATACAGTCTATTATACAGCATTATTCACATGTGGATAACATAAATACAGTCTATTATACAGCATTATTCACATGTGACTAACATAAATACAGTATATTATACAGCATTATTCACATGTGGATAACATAAATACAGTCTATTATACAGCATTATTCACATGTGGATAACATGAATACAGTCTATTATACGGCATTATTTACATGCGAATAACATAAATACAGTCCATTATACAGCATTATTCACATGTGAATAACATAAATACAGTCTATTATACGGCATTATTCACATGTGAATAACATAAATACAGTCTATTATACGGCATTATTCACATGTGAATAACATAAATACAGTCTATTATACAGCATTATTCACATGTGAATAACAAAAATACAGTCTATTATACAGCATTATTCACATGTGAATAACAAAAATACAGTCCATTATACAGCATTATTCACATGTGAATAACATAAATACAGTCTATTATACGGCATTATTCACATGTGAATAACATAAATACAGTCCATTATACAGCATTATTCACATGTGAATAACATAAATACAGCATTATTCACATGTGAATAACATAAATACAGTCTATTATACAGCATTATTCACATGTGGATAACATAAATACAGTCTATTATACGGCATTATTCACATGTGAATAATATAAATACAGTCTATTATACGGCATTATTCACATGTGAATAACATAAATACAGTCTATTATACAGCATTATTCACATGTGAATAACATAAATACTGTCCATTATAAAGCATTATTCACATGTGATTAACATAAATACAGTCCATTATAAAGCATTATTCACATGTGAATAACATAAATACAGTCTATTATAAAGCATTATTCACATGTGAATAACATAAATACAGTCTATTATACAGCATTATTCACATGTGAATAACAAAAATACAGTCGATTATACAACATTATTCACATGTGAATAACATAAATACAGTCTATTATACAACACTATTCACATGTGAATAACATAAATACAGTCTATTATACAGCATTATTCACATGTGGATAGCATACATACAGTCTATTATACAGCATTATTCACATATAAATATCATGAATACAGTCTATTATACAGCATTATTCACATGTGAATAATATAAATACAGTCTATTATACAGCATTATTCATATGTGAATAACAAAAATACAGTCTATTATACAGCATTATTCACATGTGGATACCATGAATAGAGTCGATTATACAGCATTATTCACATGTGAATAACATAAATACAGTCTATTATACGGCATTATTCACAAGTGAATAACATACATACAGTCTATTATACAGCATTATTCACATGTGAATAACATAAAACAGTCTATTATACGGCATTATTCACATGTGATTAACATAAATTCAGTCTATTATATAGCATTATTCACAGGTGAATAACATACATACAGTCTATTATACGGCATTATTCACATGTGAATAACATAAATTCAGTCTATTATATAGCATTATTCACATGTGAATAACATAAATACAGTGTATTATACAGCATTATTCACATGTGAATAACATAAATACAGTCTATTATACAGCATTATTCACATGTGGATAACATAAATACAGTCTATTATACAGCATTATTTACATGTGAATAACATAAATACAGTCTATTATACAGCATTATTCACATGTGAATAACATAAATACAGTCTCTTATAAAGCATTATTCACATGTGAATAACATAAATACAGTCTATTATACAGCATTATTCACATGTGAATAACATAAACACAGTCTATTATACGGCATTATTCACATGTGAATATCATAAATACAGTCTATTATACAGCATTATTCACATGTGAATAACATAAATACAGTCCATTATACAGCATTATTCACATGTGAATATCATAAATACAGTCTATTATACAGCATTATTCACATGTGAATAACATAAATACAGTCTATTATACGGCATTATTCACATGTGAATAACATAAATACAGTCTATTATACAGCATTATTCACATGTGAATAACATAAATACAGTCTATTATACAGCATTAGTCACATGTGAATAACATAAACACAGTCTATTTTACAACATTATTCACATGTGAATAATATAAATACAGTCTATTATACAGCATTATTCACATGTGAATAATAAAAATACAGTCTATTATACAGCATTATTCACATGTGAATAACATAAATACAGTCTATTATACAGCATTATTCACATGTGAATAACATAAATACAGTCTATTATTAAGCAAGCATTGCCAGAACACACACACACACACACACACACACACACACACACACACTGCTACTGTAGGTTACACGCTGACTGACGCACTTTATTAGACTTGCATGAGTTGCGTCCCAGCATGCTTTGCTGCTGTTCAAAGTGTGCACCAGGGGAGATTTCTGTCAGACGCTAACAAGCAAAGTCACACACATGTTATTTGACTGTTGTAACGGGCGGTGTGCAGCCTTTACAGCGATGCCTAAAAGGTGCTAACTCATTTTGTTTATTTACATACCTTAATTGTTTCCAGACTGTGTGCAGTAAAACGGCTGATCAAACAAAACAGAACCCCACTAGCTGCGGAAGCTCGCTCTCCAATCAGCTAAACCGACTCATTAACTCCACGGTGGCGTTTTGGTGGATTTACCGATGAATTTGCGAGACTGTAAGAAAAACAAAAATAATGCCCATATTAGCTGATGCTAATGACGCTAGCTTGATTACATTGCGATAGCGTGCAAAAAAATATATGCGTGAAAACACTCCTCCCAGACACCACACACGCTTTAGTAAGCACGGACAGTTTTAGTTTTATTGTTAAACTTACACACCCTGCTCGGAGTGATGAATGAAGAATCAATACAAGTAGAAACGCTATGGATGGATAAAAGACGGAATGGCGCTTGTCCTTCCGGTTTAAATTTTCTAACAGCAGGAAATACTTGTAAGTTAAAGTTAAAGTACCAATGATTGTCACACACACACTAGGTGTGACACAATTATTCTCTGCATTTGACCCATCACCCTTGATCACCTCCTGGGAGGTGAGGGGAGCAGTGGGCAGCAGCAGTAGCCGCGCCCGGGAATCATTTTTGGTGATTTAACCCCCAATTCCAACCCTTGATGCTGAGTGCCAAGCATCATTCACATACGAATTCACACGTGAATAATGCTGTATAATAGACTGTATTTATGTTATTCACATGTGAATAATGCTGTATAATAGACTGTATTTATGTTATTCACATGTGAATAATGCTGTATAATAGACTGTATTTATGTTATTCACATGTGAATAATGCTGTATAATAGACTGTATTCTTGTTATTCACATGTGAATAATGCTGTATAATAGTCTGTCTTTATATTATTCACATGTGAATAATGCTGTATAATAGACTGTATTTATGTTATTCACATGTGAACAATGCTGTATAATAGACTGTATTTATGTTATTCACATGTGAATAATGCTATATAATAGACTGTATTTATGTTATTCACATGTCAATAATGCTGTATAATAGACTGTATTTATATTATTCACATGTGAATAATGCTGTATAATAAACTGTATTTATGTTATTCACATGTGAATAATGCTGTATAATTGACTTTATTTATATTATTCACATGTGAATAATTCTGTATAATAGATTGTATTTATGTTATTCACATGTGAACAATGCTGTATAATAGACTGTATTTATGTTATTCACATGTGAATAATGCTGTATAATAGACTGTATTTATGTTATTCACATGTGAATAATGCTGTATAATAGACTGTATTTATGTTATTCACATGCGAATAATGCTGTATAATAGACTGTATTTATGTTATTCACATGTGAATAAGGCTGTATAATAGACTGTATTCATGTTATTCACATGTGAATAATGCTGTATAATAGTCTGTCTTTATATTATTCACATGTGAATAATGCTGTATAATAGACTGTATTTATGTTATTCACATGTGAACAATGCTGTATAATAGACTGTATTTATGTTATTCACATGTGAATAATGCTGTATAATAGACTGTATTTATGTTATTCACATGTGAATAATGCTGTATAATAGACTGTATTTATGTTATTCACATGTGAATAATGTCATATAATAGACTGTATTTATGTTATTCACATGTGAATAATGCTGTATAATAGACTGTATTTATGTTATTCACATGTGAATAATGCTGTATAATAGACTGTATTTATGGTATTCACATGTGAATAATGCTGTATAATAGACTGTATTTATATTATTCACATGTGAATAATGCTGTATAATAAACTGTATTTATGTTATTCACATGTGAATAATGCTGTAAAAAGGACTTTATTTATATTATTCACATGTGAATAATGCTGTATAATAGACTGTATTTATGTTATTCACATGTGAATAATGCTATATAATAGATTGTATTTATGTTATTTACATGTGAATAATGCTGTATAATAGACTGTATTTATGTTATTCACATGTGAATAATGCTGTATAATAGACTGTATTTATGTAATTCACATGTGAATAATGTTGTATAATAGACTGTATTTATGTTATTCACATGTGAATAATGCTGTATAATAGACTGTATTTATATTATTCACATATGAATAATGCTGTATAATAGATTGTATTTATATTATTCACAGGTGAATATTTCTGTATAATAGACTGTATTTATGTTATTCACATGTGAATAATGCTGTATAATAGACTGTATTTATATTATTCACATATGAATAATGCTGTATAATAGACTTTATTTATATTATTCACAGGTGAATATTTCTGTATAATAGACTGGATTTATGTTATTCACATGTGAATAATGCTGTTTTATAGACTGTATTTATGTTATTCACATGTGAATAATGCTGTATAATAGACTGTATTTATGTTATTCACATGGGAATAATGCTGTATCATCGACTGTATTTATGTTATTCACATGTGAACAATGCTGTATAATAGACTCTATTTATGTTATTCACATGTGAATAATGCTGTATAATAGACTGTATTTATGTTATTCAAATGTGAATAATGTTGTATAATAGACTAAATTTATATTATTCACATGCGAATAATGCTGTATAATAGACTGTATTTATGTTATTCACATGTGAATAATGTTGTATATTAGACTGTATTTAGGTTATTCACATGTGAATAATGCTGTATAATAGACTGTATTTATGTTATTCACATGTGAATAATGCTGTATAATAGACTGTATTTGTGTATATTATTCACATGTGAATAATTCTGTGTAATAGACTGTATTTATGTTATTCACATGTGAATAATGCCGTATAATAGACTGTATTTATGTTATTCACATGTGAAAAATGCTGTATATTAGACTGTATTTATGTTATTCACATGTGAATAATGCTGTATAATACACTGTATTTATGTTATTCACACGTGAATAATGCTGTATAATAGACTTTATTTATATTATTCACATGTGAATAATTCTGTATATTAGACTGCATTTATGTTATTTACATGTGAATAATGCTGTATAATAGATTGTATTTATGTTATTCATATGTGAATAATGCTGTATAATAGACTGTATTTATGTATATTATTCACATGTGAATAATTCTGTACAATGGACTGTATTTATGTTATTCACATGTGAATAATGCTGTATAATAGACTGTATTTATGTTATTCACATGTGAATAATGCTGTATAATAGACTGTATTTATGTTATTCACATGTTAATAATGCTGTATAATAGACTGTATTTATGTTTTTCACATGTGAATAATGCTGTATAATAGACTGTATTTATGTTATTCACATGCAAATAATGCTGTATAATGGACTGTATTTATGTTATTCACATGTGAATAATGCTGTATAATAGACTGTATTTATGTTATTCACATGCGACTAATGCTGTATAATAGACTGTATTTATGCTATTCACATGTGAATAATGCTGTATAATAGACTGTATTTATGTTATTCACATGTGAATAATGCTGTATAATAGACTGTATTTATGTTATTCAAATGTGAATAATGTTGTATAATGGACTGCATTTATACTATTCACATGTGAATAATGCTGTATAATAGACTGTATTTATGTTATTCACATGTGAATAATGCTGTATAATAGACTATATTTATGTTATTCACATGTAAATAATACTGTATAATAGACTGTATTTATGTTATTCACATGTGAATAATGCTGTATAATAGACTCTATTTATGTTATTCACATGTGAACAATGCTATATAATAGACTCTATTTATGTTATTCACATGTGAATAATGCTGTATAATAGACTGTATTTATGTTATTCACATGTGAATAATGCTGTATAATATACTGTATTAATGTTATTCACATGTGAATAATGCTGTATAATAGACTCTATTTATATTATTCACATGTGAATAATGCTGTATAATAGACTGCATTTATATTATTCACATGCGAATAATGCTGCATAATAGACTGTATTTATATTATTCACATGTGAATAATGCTGTATACCTCCTACCTTTTTATAGTCTTTGAACTCACAACCAACCAATCTCAGGGCGGACACTCCAACCACTAGGCCACTGAGTAGGCGTTGACCCAGCAACACCTGCAGTGAGCAAACTCTTCCAAAAGATGGCGCCGTAGCACAAACGACAACATACTATCTAAGTAAGTGTCTATGTGAAGAAAAATCCAGAATTTAGCCGCACCGTTTTACAAGCCGCAGGGTTCAAAGCGTAGGGAAAAAAAGTTGCGGCTTATAGTTCGAAATTTACTGCGACTAATTATTGAATGCATTTGATTAAATGGTGTTTTTCGAGGCTTTGCTTTGTTAGTACTGCAGCAGAAATGCTCACAAATTATACCACTAATTAATCCAAAAACGTGCTTGTGTTTGCTCGAGGGCAAGCTGATTAAGTCCAAAACAAAAATGGTCGAAAATGACATTTTCAGCTCTTTGACATGCACGCCACCGGCTGGATTAAAAGATGTTCCTGCTGAGTGGACGCGCAAATGAACGGTTGGAAAAATCCAATCCGACGTTAAAAAAAAACATGTGCGGTGAATAATTGAGCGTGTGGATGTACGGCCGCAAAGCCAGGCCAGTGATGGGGTTTCTCCACCAACTGAACACAGCGGGGAGCGACGGCGTTCTTTTTGTCGGCTGCGTCGTTAGTCTGCGATGCCACCTCCGGTCTGGCGCCTAGGAAGCCTCATTAGAATACCGCCACATCAAAGACTTCGCCCCGTTTTCGAGCCAGGAGCGGGATCACAATCCTTAGGTTACCTCCGCACCTCGCCGCCGTCACATCTCCCTCTCAGGGGGCGCACGGGGGGAGTTCTGGGTCACTTTCTGATCTCGGCTGCGGCGGAGGATTGCTGATTAATGCGGAATTATGCTAATGAGCGGCAAGACGGCAGCGGGGCACATGAGGACTATCTCCCCAACTTGAATGGTGATGGGTCGCCAAGCAGGAAGGGGAGGGGCCAGTCAGCGGGAGGCTTCTTTTTCTGGGGACGCCTGTTTCCTAGGGGGCCTATAGGACCATCGCCTGTTTCATAGAGGGCCTATAGGACCAACGCCTGTTTCCTAGAGGGCCTATAGGACCACCGCCTGTTTCATAGCTGGCCTATAGGACCACCGCCTGTTTCCTAGAGGGCCTATAGGACCACCGCCTGTTTCATAGAGGGCCTATTAGATCACCGCCTGTTTCATAGAGGGCCTATAGGACCACCGCTTGTTTCCTAGAGGGCTTTTAGGACCACCGCCTGTTTCATAGAGGGCCTATAGGACCACAGCCTGTTTCCTAGTGGGCCTATAGGACCACCACCTGTTTCATAGAGGGCCTATAGGACCACCGCCTGTTTCATAGAGGGCCTATAGGACCACCGCCTGTTTCCTAGGGGGCCTATAGGACCACCGCCTGTTTCATAGATGGCCTACAGGACCACCGCCTGTTTCATAAAGGGCCTATAGGACCACCGCCTGTTTCATAGAGGGCCTATAGGACCACCCCCTGTTTCCTAGAGGGCCTATTAGACCACCGCCTGTTTCCTAGAGGGCCTATAGGACCACTGCCTGTTTCATAGCGGGCCTATTGGACCACCGCCTGTTTCATAGAGGGCCTATAGGATCACCGCCTGTTTCATAGAGGGCTTATAGGACCACCGCCTGTTTCCTAGAGGGCCTATAGCAGCGTTTCTCAAAGTGTGGGGCGCGCCCCACTGGTGGGGAATAGAGACATGACAGGTGGGGCGCGAGGAACGGGAGGGAATTTCACTTTAATTTTTTATTTATTTATTTATTTTTTTAAGATTTTTTTTTTTTTTACTATGCTTTCATTTTCTATACACACTGTAAATCACTTTGTGATTCTGTCTGTGAAATCCGCTATATAAATAAATGTAAATTACTTTAAATTTTTCCTGTAGGCTTTACATTTCTAGGTAGGAGCAAAAGTTTGACAGACATAGCAGCAGTAACTAATGGGGGCGGGGCTAAGCGGAACAAACTTGACGAGACAAGCGCAGCAAAATGAAAAGCTGTCCCACTGTCAAACGACACAGTTGCGAGACGTATATGCGACATTGCAAGTGATCTTGAGGAACAACTCGGAGACAAATGAAAAGAAAGTCGTTTTGCTTTACAAGTGGACGAAGCTACTGACAGCAATAAAGACTGCCTGTTCATCGCATACGTCCGCTTTGTGAATGGCGAGTCACTGTGCGAGGATTTGCTGTTTTGCAAATACATCAAAAATAGAGCCTCTGCTGATGAGCTGTTCAAGATAATGGACAGTTTCCTCAAAGAACACGACCTTAAATGGGAAAACTGTGTGGACTTTTGCTCTGATGGCGCACAGACCATGGCAGGGTCAAGAAACAAGCTGCAGGCTCTAATAAAGAGGGTTGCGCCAAATGGGCATTGGACACACTGTGTCATTCACCGGGAAGCACTCGCGTCAAGGCAGCTCAGCCCCGAACTCAATGAGGTTTTAACAGATGTGAGCGCGGTAAATTTGATCAAAACACGACCACTGAAAGCACGACTGTTCTCTGCACTGTGTGAGGAAATGGGAGCTGATCATACAGCCGTGCTGTTTCACCATTCTTGCCAACCTTGAGACCTCCGATTTCGGGAGGTGGGGGTGGGGGCGTGGTTAAGAGGGGAGGAGTATATTTACAGCTAGAATTCACCAAGTCAAGTATTTCACATATATATATATATATATATATATATATATATATATATATATATATATATATATATATATATATATATATAAGAATACTTGACTTTCAGTGAATTCTAGCTATATATATATATATATATATATATATATATATATATATATATATATATATATATATATATATAAATAAGAGAAATACTTGAATTTCAGTGTTCATTTATTTACACATATACACACACATAACACTCATCTACTCATTGTTGAGTTAAGGGTTGAATTGTCCATCCTTGTTCTATTCTCTGTCACTATTTTTCTAACCATGCTGAACACCCTCTCTGATGATGCATTCTGCTTCGTCTCCTTGTTGTGTGCGCAGATGTTATTGTCACATATGCATGTACATTAGATGACAGTATTGCCCTGTTTAAGAGTGTCACAACATTGCTGTTTACGGCAGACGAACTGCTTTACGGTAGACGAAAACGTGACTGCTGTTGTTGTGTGTTGTTGCCGTGCTGGGAGGACGTTAATGAAACTGCCTAACAATAAACCCACGTAAGAAACCAAGAACTCGCCCTCGATCATTCTACAGTTATAACGTGATTGGGCAGGCACGCTGTTTATATTGTGGGAAAGCGGACGTTAAAACATGCTGTCGACACGTCACTCAGGTACGCCTGAATTTCGGGAGATTTTCGGGAGAAAATTTGTCCCGGGAGGTTTTCGGGAGAAGCGCTGAATTTCGGGAGTCTCCCGGAAAATCCGGGAGGGTTGGCAAGTATGTGTTTCACAGTGAAGCAAGGTGGCTCTCCTGGGGCAAAGTGCTGTCACTTGCCCTGTCTTGCCAAATGCATAGCTCCTCCTTTTTTTTTGCAAAGATTGCAAAGTGGCACTTTTATTTTATTTATTTTGAACTTGATGCAAGTTATTTGATTTATTATTGAACTTGATGCAAGTTATAACACTTTTATTTGATTTATTATTGAACTTGATGCAAGTTATAACACTTTTATTTGATTTATTATTGAACTTGATGCAAGTTATAACACTTTTTTTGATTTATTATTGAACTTGATGCAAGTTATAACACTTTTATTTGATTTATTATTGTTATTATCTGTTAGGCCGATGGGGGCAGGTGGGGCTTGAAAACTCCCCCTTGTCCAAAGTGGGGGATGACAAAAAAAGTTTGAGAACCACTGGCCTATAGGACCAAAGCCTGTTTCATAAAGGGCCTATAGGACCACCGCCTTTTTCATAGATGGCCTGTAGGACCACCGCCTGTTTCCTAGAGGGCCTATAGCACCACCGCCAACCCTGGCGTTGACGTTCAAACCTCGCTATTAAAACTTTTTCGTTGTTTTTGGAACTGTTTTCCCAATTCAATGAAGAAATATCCAGAAAAAACTGATGTCTCTTTAGTTGTTTGTTTGACATCTCAAATAGCATTGGGTTACAGAGAAGCTGTCACAGAGTAGGACCCCCAACGTGGAGCAGGAAAATAAACAAGAATAATAACATAAAGAGCACTCAAAGGGAGGGAGGAAAAATATGACAAAGGATGCACACTTAAGGTGTGAGAAAAATATATATATTGTACTTAAAAACACACATACATACGCAGAATTGTTCATATATATATATATATATATATATATATATATATATGTATATATACAGTATATATATATATATATATATATATATATATATACATACATACATATCTTTATTCATACATACATACATATGTACATTTGTTCATACATATATACATACATACGTACACTTATTCATACATATATACATACATACGTACATTTATTCATGCATATATACATACATACGTACATTTATTCATAATTATATACATACATACGTACATTTATTCATAAATATATACATACATGCATACATTTATTCATACAAATATACATACTGTATATTTATTTAATTTATTTATTTATTAAATATACATACTGTACATTTATTCATACATATATACATACATACGTACATTTATTCATACATATGTACATACGTAAGTACATTTATTCATACATACATACATACATTTATTCATACATATGTTTGTACATCCACACGCACATTCACTGTACAAACATACATAAACACATACATGTACATATACATTCACTGTACAAACATACATATACACATATATGTACATATACATTCACTGTACAAACATACATATACACATACATGTACATATACATTCACTGTACAAACATACATATACACATACATGTACATATACATTCACTGTACAAACATACATAAACACATACATGTACATATACATTCACTGTACAAACTAATGATTAGATTTCTTATTTGTGGGGTGAAACAGTTTTTTTCCCACTGTGATAGAATAGAACAGAAAGTACTTTATTGATCCCTGGGGGAAATTCAGCACCACAGTTCGCTCACAATAGACAATAAACACTTAGGTATTTTTTTTTACAAGTGAATATTATAAATACAGTCTATTATAAAACATTATTCACATGTGAATAACATAAATACAGTCTATTATACAGCATTATTCACGTGTGAATAATATAAATACAGTCTATTATACAGCATTATTCACATGTGAATAACATAAATACAGTCTATTATACAGCATTATTCACGTGTGAATAACATAAATACAGTCTATTATACAGAATTTTTTACATGTGAATAACATACATACAGTCTATTATACCGCATTAGTCACATGTGAATAATATAAATACAGTCTATTATACAGCATTATTCACATGAGATTAACATAAAAACAGTCTATTATACAGCATTATTCACATGTGAATAACATAAATGCAGTCTACTATACAGCATTATTCACATGTGAAAAACATAAATACAGTCTATTATACCGCATTAGTCACATGTGAATAAAATAAATACAGTCTATTATACAGCAGTATTCACATGTGAATAACATAAATACAGTCTATTATACAGCATTAATCACACGTGAATGACATAAATACATTCTATTATACAGCATTATTCACATGTGAATAACATAAATACAGTATATTATACAGCATTATTTACATGTGAATAACATAAATACAGTCTAATATACAGCATTATTCACACATGAATAATATAATTACAGTCTATTATACAGCATTATTCAAAATACAGTCTGTTATACATCATTATTCACATGTGGATACTATTAATACAGTCTATTATACAGCATTATTCACACATAAATAATATAAATACAGTCTATTTTACAGCGTTATTCAAAATACAGTCTATTATACAGCATTATTCACATGTGAATAACATAAATAGTCAATTATACATCATTATTCACATGTGAATAACATAAATACAGTATATTATACAGCATTATTCACATGTGACTAACATAAATACAGTCTATTATACAGCATTATTCACGTGTGAATAACATAAATACAGTCTATTATACAGCATTATTCACATGCGAATAACACAAATACAGACTCTTATACAGCATTATTCACATGTGAATAAAATAAACACAGTTTATTATACAGCATTATTCACATGTGAATAACATAAATACAGTCTATTATACAGCATTAATCACACGTGAATAACATAAATACAGTCTATTATACAGCATTATTCACATGTGAATAACATAAATACAGTCTATTAAACAGCATTATTCACATGTGCATAACATAAATACAGTCTATTACACAGCATTATTCACATGTGAATAACATGATTACAGTCTAATATACAGCATTATTCACATGTGAATGACATAAATACAGTCTATTATACAGCATTATTCACATGTGAATAACACAAATACAGTCTATTATACAGCATTATTCACACGTGAATACCATAAATACAGTCTATTATGCAGCATTATTCACTTGTGAATAACATAAATACAGTCTATTATACAGCATTATTCACACATGAATAATATAATTACAGTCTATTATACAGCATTATTCAAAATACAGTCTGTTATACATCATTATTCACATGTGGATACTATTAATACAGTCTATTATACAGCATTATTCACACATAAATAATATAAATACAGTCTATTTTACAGCATTATTCACAATACAGTCTATTATACAGCATTATTCACATGTGAATAACATAAATAGTCAATTATACATCATCATTCACATGTGAATAACATAAATACAGTCTATTATACAGCATTATTCACATGTGAATAACATAAATACAGTCTATTATACAGCATTATTCACGTTTGAATAACATAAATACAGTCTATTATACCGCATTAGTCACATGTGAATAACATAAATACAGTGTATTATACAGCATTATTCACATGTGAATTACATAAATACAGTCTATTATACAGCATTATTCACTTGTGAATAACATAAATACAGTCCATTATACAGCATTATTCACATGGGAATAACATAAATACAGTCTATTATACAGCATTAGTCACATGTGAATGACATAAATACGGTATATTATACAGCATTATTCACATGTGAATAACATACATGCAGTCTATTATATACCATTATTCACATGTGAATAACATAAATACAGTCTATTATACAGCATTATTCACATGTGAATAACATAAATGCAGTCTATTATACAGCATTAGTCACATGTGAATAACATAAATGCAGTCTATTATACAGCATTATTCACATGTGAATAACATAAACGCAGTCTACCATACAGCATTATTCACACGTGAATACCATAAATACAGTCTATTATACAGCATTATTCACATGTGAATAATATAGATACAGTCTATTATACAGCATTATTCACATGTAAATAACATAAATACAGTCTATTATACAGCATTATTCACATGTGAATAACATACATACAGTCTATTATACAGCATTATTCACATGTGAATAACATAAATAGTCAATTATACATCATTATTCACATGTGAATAACATAAATACAGTCTATTATACATCATTATTCACATGTGAATAACATAAATGCAGTCTATTATACAGCATTAGTCACATGTGAATAACATAAATGCAGTCTATTATACAGCATTATTCACATGTGAATAACATAAACGCAGTCTACCATACAGCATTATTCACACGTGAATACCATAAATACAGTCTATTATACAGCATTATTCACATGTGAATAATATAGATACAGTCTATTATACAGCATTATTCACATGTAAATAACATAAATACAGTCTATTATACAGCATTATTCACATGTGAATAACATACATACAGTCTATTATACAGCATTATTCACATGTGAATAACATAAATAGTCAATTATACATCATTATTCACATGTGAATAACATAAATACAGTCTATTATACATTTAAGTACAGTCAAAAAGGAACATATGCATTATACAGTCTGATGGCTGTCGGTATGAAGGACTTCCTGTGTCGTTCCGTATTGCATTTGATGATTCATGAGTTCCATTACAAAGTTATTGTAGGGCCAAATTCCCAACCAGAATGATACATTTGAGGTTTTGGTGAAACATTAGTGGGCTGCGGGCTGCAAGGACGCGCTCAAGGCGGACATGTTGGAGCACTATCGCACATCACAATGTAAGTCTGGCCTCCTGCAGCAAACACTCATTATTTGCAGCAAGTCTGTTCAGGAGCGCCACAAAACCTCATTGCTCTTTTACCTTGCATCTTTGACACAGTTGCATGCTGGGACCTTTGCAGAAAACAGGAAAGGATTCCCACACTGCAGCCCGTGTTGGTAAAACACTTCCATTAGCGGCGGTCTGCCTCTCCTAAGTGACTTCTAATTGTATTTAAACGTGTTGTGCCGAGAAGTCCCATTGCCAAGTCCTAATGAGGCCGGCCCACTGTTGTTAGAGCGTGTCGCCGCAGTTAATACGCTCCTGTTTAAGCACACTGAATTAAACAGCTCGCAACTTCTTCAAGTCCAAAATAGGACACGGGTAGCGCTTTATGCGGCTGCATAATTCACGCGCTGATGACTCCGTGGCGATGGAAACTTTTCACTGACACTTTTTAATTGTCCTTCAATAATTCAACTGTTAGTCGCAGCACCTTCTT
Organism: Nerophis lumbriciformis; assembly: GCF_033978685.3. NCBI lineage: Eukaryota > Metazoa > Chordata > Actinopteri > Syngnathiformes > Syngnathidae > Nerophis > Nerophis lumbriciformis. Next base: position 9,015,453 of record NC_084553.2, read on the forward strand.
TCATTATGTTTAAAACAGGGGGTCCGAAGTGCGTCCTGGGGGCCATTTGCGAAGACTATAAAAAAATGGGACCCGTTACCTCCCTGCTTGGCACTCAGCATCAAGCGTTGGAATTGGGGGTTAAATCACGAAAAATGATTCCCGGCGCGGCTCACTGCTCCCCTCACCTCCCAGGGGGTGATCAAGGGTGATGGGTCAAATGCAGAGAATAATTTCGCCACACCTAGTGTGTGTGTGACAATCATTGGTACTTTAAACTTTAACTTTTTTAACAAAAGTCAAGAGACGGTGCGTTGAAAGTCAAACTGTCAGGACTTGGTCCTGGGGTTTAGTTTTTCTCGAAGGCAACGGAAAGTTGGCTCAGGCGAGACGGGAATGAAGGTACATTTTTATTTAAACACTATAAATACAAAATAAGGAAGTAAACAAAAGGCGCGCACAACAAACTATGAAACCAAACACTCGCACAAAGGCAAAAACTATGAACAACAAAAAACACTAACTGTGGCAATAATAAACAAAACTTACTTGGCATTGGACAAAAAGGAGCAGCGTGAACGATGGACGTGAAAAAAGAGTCAGAAATGTGCGGAGCATAAATGTGGGGATGTCACCAGAAAGACAAACTGAAAAACATTGAACTTAAATACTACAGACATGATTAACGAAAACAGGTGCGTGACTCAAAACGTGAAGCAGGTGCGTGACGTGACAGGTGAAAACTAATGGGTTGCTATGGTGACAAACAAGAGTGCACAATGAGTCCAAACGTGGAACAGGTGAAACTAATGGGTAATCATGGAAACAAGACAAGGGAGTGAAAAGGCAGAAACTAAAAAGTCCAATAACTAAACAAAACATGACTAAGACAAAACATGATTACACAGACATGACACAAACTTGCATTGTTGTGTAGATTTAATTGTCCAAATCAACATTTTCCAGACCAACATTTTCCTTACGGTATTAAATTGTGTTCCAATGACTTTAGATATTCAAATCATGCGCTATAGCATCACTAATAGCTGGCTGGCAATTGTAGCGCTAATCACAAGCTATTTTAAATACAAAAATAAATACAATTAAAGTTATTTTTACTTTTTAAAAAGAACAATTAAAACATTTCACTAAAAAAGCGATTGGAAATTTTGAGTGGCCCAACATCCCCAGAATATGACACCTGAAAACCCCCAAAAAGTGATTAAAAAAATGGAAGTGGCCCAATAACCCCCCAAAAATGGGACCTAAAAACCAAAATGGCCGACAAAAAAAAAAAGATTCTCATATTAAAACATTAAACAACTATGACAAAATATGAAAGCTGAAAACCCCCAAAAAGCGATAAAAAAATGCAACCAGCCCAATAGCCCCCCAAAATGAGACCTAAAAACCGAAATGGCCAACAAAAAATATTCTTCTAAAATTAGAACATTACACAAAAAACAATTATGAAAAAAATGATAAATAAAAATGCCCAGAAAGCGATAAAAAAAATGTAACCGGCCCAATAAACTCCCAAAAATGTGACCTAAAAACCAAAATGGCCGAAAAAAAATAAAGAAAATTCTAAGATTAATACATTAGACAAAAAAAACTATGAAAAAATATGACACTTGAAAACCGCCAAAAAGCGATTAAAAATTGGAATCTGCCCAATAACCCCCAAAAATGGAAACTAAAAACCAAATGGCCAACAAAAAAATATAATTCTTATATTAGAACATAATACAACTATGACAAAATATGACACTTAAAACCCCCCAAAAAGTGATAAAAAAATGCATCCGGCCCAATAACCCCCCAAAAATGGGACCGGAAAACCGAAATGGCAGACAAAAAAATATTCTTCTAAGATTAGAACATTACACAAAAAACAATTATGAAAAAAAAAGATTAATGAAAACGGCCAGAAAGCGATTAAAAAAATTTAACCGGCCCAAGAAACCCCCAAAAATGTGACCTAAAAACCAAACTGCCCGACAAAAAAAATTATTCTATTAGAACATTAGACAAAAACAACTATGAAAAAATATGACACCTGAAAACACCCAAAAAGTGATTAAAAAAAATGCAATCCGGCCCAACAATCACCCAAAAATGGGACCTAAAAACCAAAATGGCCAACCAAAATATATCCTTCTAGATTAGAACATTACACAAAAATACAATTATGAAAAAAATTATAAATGAAAACGGTCAGAAAGCGATACAAATAATTTAATCGGCCCAATAAACCCCCAAAAAATGGGACTTAAAAAACAAAATGGCCGACAAAAAAATGTATTCTATTACAACATTAGACAAAAACAACTATGAAAAAATATGACACCTGAAAACACCCAAAAAGTGATTAAAAAAAATGCAACCGGCCCAATAAACCCCCAAAAATGGGACCTAAAAACCAAAATGGCCAACAAAAATATATTCTTCTAGATAAGAACATTACATTAAAAAACAATTATGAAAAAAATTATAAATGAAAACGGCCAGAAAGCGATACAAATTATTTAACCGGCCCAATAAACCCCCCAAAATGGCACCTAAAAACCAAAATGGACGAAAAAAACCCAACATTTTAATATTAGAACATTAGACAAAAACAACTATGAAAAAATATGACACTTGAAAACCCCCAAAAACTGATAAAAAAATGCAACCGGCCCAATAACCCCCCAAAAATGCAACCTGAAAACGAAAAATGGCAGACAAAAAAATTATTCTAAGATTAAAAACATTACACAAAAACAACTATGAAAAAATATGACACCTGAAAACCCCCAAAAAGCGATACAGAAAAATGTAACTGCCCGAATAACTCCCAAAAAATGGGAACTAAAAACCAAAATGGCCTCCAAAAAATGTTTTTTTTCTAAGATTAGAACATTAGACAAAAACAACTATGAAAAAATATGACACCTGAAAACCCCCAAAAAGCGATAAAAAAATGGAACCTGCCCAATAACCCCCCCAAAAATGGGAACTAAAAACCAAAATGGCCCAAATATATATTTTTTCTAAGATTAGAACATTACACAAAAACAACTATGAAAAAATATGACACTTGAAAACCCCCAAAAAGCGATAAAAAAATGGAATCTGCCCAATAACCCCCCAAAAAAGGGAACTAAAAACCAAAATGGCCCAAATATATATTTTTTCTAAGATTAGAACATTACACAAAAACAACTATGAAAAAATATGACACTTGAAAACCCCCAAAAAGCGATACAACAATTTTTAACCAGCCCAAAAACTCCCCAAAAATGTGACCTACAAACTAAAATGGCTGAAAATAATAATAATATTGTAATATTAGAACATTACACAAAAACAACTATGAAAAAATATGACACCTGAAAACCCCCAAAAAGCGATACAACAATTTTTAACCAGCCCAATAACTCCCCAAAAATGGGAACTAGAAACTAAAATGACCAAAAAATGTTTTTTTTCTCCAAGATTAGAACATTACACAAAAACAACTATGAACAAATATGACACTTGAAAACCCCCAAAAAGCGATACAACAATTTTTATCCGGCCCAATAACTCCCCAAAAAATGGGAACTAAAAACCAAAATGACCAAAAAACTTTTTTTTTTCTAAGATTAAAACATTACACAAAAACAACTATGAAAAAATATGACACTTGAAAACCCCCAAAAAGCGATAAAAAAATGGAATCTGCCCAATAACCCCCCAAAAAAGGGAACTAAAAACCAAAATGGCCCAAATATATATTTTTTCTAAGATTAGAACATTACACAAAAACAACTATGAAAAAATATGACACTTGAAAACCCCCAAAAAGCGATACAACAATTTTTAACCAGCCCAAAAACTCCCCAAAAATGTGACCTACAAACTAAAATGGCTGAAAATAATAATAATATTGTAATATTAGAACATTACACAAAAACAACTATGAAAAAATATGACACCTGAAAACCCCCAAAAAGCGATACAACAATTTTTAACCAGCCCAATAACTCCCCAAAAATGGGAACTAGAAACTAAAATGACCAAAAAATGTTTTTTTTCTCCAAGATTAGAACATTACACAAAAACAACTATGAACAAATATGACACTTGAAAACCCCCAAAAAGCGATACAACAATTTTTATCCGGCCCAATAACTCCCCAAAAAATGGGAACTAAAAACCAAAATGACCAAAAAACTTTTTTTTTTCTAAGATTAAAACATTACACAAAAACAACTATGAAAAAATATGACACTTGAAAAACCCCAAAAAGCGATACAACAATTTTTAACCAGCCCAAAAACTCCCCAAAAATGTGACCTAAAAACTAAAATGGCTGAAAATAATAATAATATTCTAATATTAGAACATTACACAAAAACAACTATGAAAAAATATGACACCTGAAAACCCCCAAAAAGCGATACAACAATTTTTAACCAGCCCATTAACTCCCCAAAAATGGGAACTAGAAACTAAAATGATCAAAAAATGTTTTTTTTTCTAAGATTAGAACGTTACACAAAAACAACTATGAACAAATATGACACTTGAAAACCCCCAAAAAGCGATACAACAATTTTTAACCGGCCCAATAACTCCCCAAAAAATGGGAACTAAAAACCAAAATGACCAAAAAATGTTTTTCTTCTAAGATTAAAACATTAAACAAAAACAACTATGAAAAAATATGACACTTGAAAACCCCCAAAAAGCGATAAAAAAATGGAATCTGCCCAATAACCCCCCAAAAAAGGGAACTAAAAACCAAAATGGCCCAAATATATATTTTTTCTAAGATTAGAACATTACACAAAAAGAACTATGAAAAAATATGACACTTGAAAACCCCCAAAAAGCGATAAAAAAATGGAATCTGCCCAATAACCCCCCAAAAAAGGGAACTAAAAACCAAAATGGCCCAAATATATATTTTTTCTAAGATTAGAACATTACACAAAAACAACTATGAAAAAATATGACACTTGAAAACCCCCAAAAAGCGATACAACAATTTTTAACCAGCCCAAAAACTCCCCAAAAATGTGACCTACAAACTAAAATGGCTGAAAATAATAATAATATTGTAATATTAGAACATTACACAAAAACAACTATGAAAAAATATGACACCTGAAAACCCCCAAAAAGCGATACAACAATTTTTAACCAGCCCAATAACTCTCCAAAAATGGGAACTAGAAACTAAAATGACCCAAAAAAATTTTTTTTTCTAAGATTAGAACGTTACACAAAAACAACTATGAACAAATATGACACTTGAAAACCCCCAAAAAGCGATACAACAATTTTTAACCGGCCCAATAACTCCCCAAAAAATGGGAACTAAAAACCAAAATGACCAAAAAATTTTTTTTTTCTAAGATTAAAACATTAAACAAAAACAACTATGAAAAAATATGACACTTGAAAACTCCCAAAAAGCGATACAAAAAAATTTAACCGGCACAATAACTCCCCAAAAATGGGAACTAAAAACCAAAATGGCCCCCAAAATTTTTTTTCTAAGATTAGATTATTACACAAAAACAACTATGAAAAAATATGACACCTGAAAACCCCCAAAAAGCGATACAACAATTTTTAAACAGCCCAATAACTCCCCAAAAATGGGAACTAGAAACTAAAATGACCAAAAAATGTTTTTTTTCCAAGATTAGAACATTACACAAAAACAACTATGAAAAAATATGACACCTGAAAACCCCCAAAATGCGATACAACAATTTTTAACCAACCCAATAACTCCCCAAAAATGGGAACTAGAAACTAAAATGACCAAAAAATGTTTTTTTTTCTAAGATTAGAACATTACACAAAAACAACTATGAACAAATATGACACTTGAAAACCCCCGAAAAGCGATACAACAATTTTTAACAAGTAAATGATAATTAAATGATAAATGGGTTGTACTTGTATAGCGCTTTTCTACCTTCAAGGTACTCAAAGCGCTTTGACACTACTTCCACATTTACCCATTCACACACACATTCACACACTGATGGAGGGAGCTGCCATGCAAGGCGCTAACCAGCACCCATCAGGAGCAAGGGTGAAGTGTCTTGCTCAGGACACAACGGACATGACGAGGTTGGTACTAGGTGGGGATTGAACCAGGGACCCTCGGGTCGCGCACGGCCACTCTTCCACTGCGCCACGCCGTCCCTAACAAGGCCCAATAACTCCCCAAAAATGGGAACTAAAAACCAAAATGACCAAAAAATGTTTTTCTTCTAAGATTAAAACATTAAACAAAAACAACTATGAAAAAATATGACACTTGAAAACTCCCAAAAGGCGATACAAAAAAATTTAACCGGCATAATAACTCCCCAAAAATGGGAACTAAAAACCAAAATGGCCCCAAAAGCGATAAAAATGGCCCCAAAAGCGATAAAAAACCCCCTCAACAATATTTCTTTAAAAAAAGAAAAAGAAAACACGTCCAAATTGACAACATTACACACACACACAAACAAAAATAGTGTAAAGGTGGCTAAATGTTTTTATTTCATGTCCAGATGGTTGAAAAATGGTATTTACAACGTTGTCAACACCTTTTTATGCACATATTTGATTTATAATTAATTCACGGAAATGCATTTATGTCCGGAACCAATTAACAGCGATGTCATGGGCCCCTTTAAGACATTTTCATGACATCGGACGAGAACCAAAGCCTTGGCGGAGGTATGACAAAGGTCTCGGCAGGTAAATATGTAGCAGCGGGGGAAGGACGTGTGACGACCAGAGTGTTTATGTCCCTGTCAGGATGAGAAGCACTTAGAGCCACTGTTGTCCCTGAGTGGGCCCTCCTTGTCAGCAGCCCACTACTTTTCTGCCCATGGAGATTTCTTTTATTTTTATTTTTTCTGTTGCTTTTTGTCAGGTCACCACGGAGGGTTATATGTGCCAAGTCACTATTATACCTATTTATTATTATTATTAAATACAAAAATAATAAAATTAAAACATAATAATATCTTGGATATCTATTTGTATATTTCTGTATTTTTTATGGAGATACCTATTTATTATTATTATTAAATACAAAAATAATACAATTAAAAATGTATAACATTTTGTATATTTCTTTATTTTTTATGCAAAAAAAAAAGTATAAATTTTTTTTTAAATAAAAAAAATAGTTTAGTGTTTTTTTTTTAATCTGACTTATTTTCTAGTCCAGTCGCATGTGCATAAAAAAACGTCTCCCAAACAAACGGCTCACAACCGGGAAACGGGTCTTATCCTTCACTTGAAATGACTCGATTCGTTCGTGATTGCACATCTCTATTATACATGCAAAATGGCAATAAAAACATTGTGTATTCTGGGGATGGTCGGAGATACCTATTTATTATTATTATTAAATACAAAAATAAAACAATTAAAACATAATAATATTTTAGATATATATTTGCATATTTCTATATTTTTTATGCAAAAAAAAGTATATATTTTTGATTAATTAAAAAAAATTTTTTTAGTGTTTTTAAAAATCTGACTCATTTTCTAGTCCAGTCGCATTTGCATAAATAAAAAAAAGTGCTCCCAAACGAACGACTCACAATTGGGAATCGGGTTCTCATCGTTCACTTGAAAAGACACGATTCGTTCGTGATTGCACATCTCTATTATACATGCAAAATGTCATTAAAAACATTGTATATTCTGGGGATGGTCGGAGATGCCTCTTTATTATTATTATTAAATACAAAAATAATACAATTAAAAAAATTAATATTTTATATATATATTTGTATATTTCTGTATTTTTTATGCAAAAAAAAAAGGATATACTTTTAATTAATAAAAAAAATTGTGTTTTTAAAAAAAAAATCAGACTTATTTTCTAGTCCAGTCGCATGTGCATAAAAAAACTTCTCCCAATCGAACGGCTCACAACTGGGAATCGGGTCTCATCGTTCACTTGAAAAGACTTGATTCGTTCATGATTGCACATCTCTATTATAAATGCAAAATGACATTAAAAATATTGTATATTCTGGGGATGGTCGGAGATACCTATTTATTATTATTATTAAATACAAAAATAATACAATAAAAAAAAAAAAAATGTTATATATATATATTTCTATATTTCAGTATTTTTTATGCAAAAAAAAAAAAAAAGTATATATTTTTTATTAATAAAAAAAATAGTCTAGTGTTTTTTTAAATCGGACTTATTTTCTAGTCCAGTCACATGTGCATAAACAAACTTCTCCCAAACGAACGGCTCACAACTGGGAATCAATTCTCATCGTTCACTTGAAAAGACTCGATTCGTTCGTGATTGCACATCTCTATCATACATGCAAAATGACATTAAAAACATTGTATATTCTGGGGATGGTCTGAGATACCTATTTATTATTATTAAATACAAAAATAATACAATTAAAAAATATATATATTTTATATGTATATTTGTACATTTCTGTATTTTTTATGAAAAAAAAAAGTATATATTTTTTTTAAATAAAAAAAATAGTTTAGTGTTTTTTCAAAATCAGACTTATTTTCTAGTCCAGTCGCATGTGCATAAAAAAACTTCTCCCAAACGAACGGCTCACAACTGGGAATTGGGTCTCATCGTTCACTTGAAACGACTCGATTTGTTCGTGGTTGCACATCTCTATTATACATGCAAAATGACATTAAAAACATTGTATATTCTGGGGATGGTCGGAGATACCTATTTATTATTATTATATAATACAATTTAAAAAAATAATAATTTAAATAAATATTTGTATATTTCTGTATTTGTTATGCAAAAAAAAAAGTATATATTTTTTATTATTAATAAAAAAAATGTTTAGTGTTTTTTTTAAATCCGACTTATTTTCTAGTCCAGTCACATGTGCATAAAAAACTGCTCCCAATCGAACGGCTCACAACTGGGAATCGGGTCTCATCGTTCACTTGAAACGACTCGATTCGTTCGTGATTGCACATCTCTATTATACATGCAAAATGGCATTAAAAACATTGTATTTTATGGGGATGGTCGGAGATACCTATTTATTATTATTAAATACAAAAATAATACAATAAAAAAAATCTAATATTTTATATATATATTTGTATATTTCCGTATTTTTTATGCAAAAAAAAAAGGATATACTTTTAATGCATAAAAAAACTGCTCCCAAACGAACGGCTCACAACTGGGAATCGGGTCTCATCGTTCACTTGAAAAGACTTGATTCGTTCATGATTGCCCATCTCTATTATACATGCAAAATGGCAATAAAAACATTGTATATTCTGGGTATGGTCGGAGATACTTATTTATTATTATTATTAAATACAAAAATAATACAATAAAAACATTTTTTTTTATATATATATATTTGTATATTTGTGTATTTTTTATGCAAAAAAAAAAAAGTATATATTTTTTTTAAATAAAAAAAATAGTTTAGTGTTTTTTTAAAATCTGACTTATTTTCTAGTCCAGTCGCATGTGCATAAAAAAACTTCTCCCAATCGAACGGCTCACAACTGGGAATTGGGTCTCATCGTTTACTTAAAAAGACTTGATTCGTTCATGATTGCACATCTCTATTATACATGCAAAATGGCAATAAAAACATTGTATATTCTGGGGATGGTCAAAGATACTTCCGCTTGCTTACAGCAGGTTGCTCTTTGTGTGTTTTGTTGTGTCATTTCTCTGCCTTTCCTCCAGAAGCGCTTGTGTATTTGGGTGTTTCAGGAAGGAGCAAACGGATAAAGTCTGATATGGATTAAGATAGGCGAGCCAAAGGAAAAAAAAAACGTGACTTAACGAGCCAGCCTGCACCTGACAAACATCAAAGTGCTGAATCAGCCGCTTCTGCGGAGATGATCCAGAAGACTCGATCGCACTGCTCGGTGCTCATTTGAAGCACGAGTGCCGCTTCCTTTAATCATCGATTGTAAAACGGCGTCCGGGGCTCGGCCCGTTGTCGCCTTCATTAACGAGCTCCGATGCCCAAGGTGTGCCGACGTTTTCCACTCCAGCCTCCGCGCTCTCTAAACACCCTCCTCGTATAATAGGAAGCAATTAAGTAAGTGGGCGGCTTTACGCGAATCTGGATTTTTGAAAAGCGGCTTTATTGGGGGGGAAAATAAGAGTTACAATTGTGGCAGCGCCGCGCTTAACCTGACTGGTGGCGCCGATACGATAAGGAATGTAATCCCCCAGGCGGGCGCCGCTGCTGATTAGCTTATCCCGTCAGAGTACGGCGAATAAAAAATGGCTGCCATCGAGGGGCAACGACAAGAAAGAAAAACAACTCGTTGCTTACATTTTTACACAAGTTTTCTTGCCATTTTTGGGAGGAAAATCCAGCATGGGGATTAAATAACAACAATAACAACTGAGCGAATAGTCTCCCAATTAGTTTTGTCTCTCTTGTCATTCAATACATCTGTCATGTCTGTGTAATCATGTTTTGTTTGAGTCATGTTTTGTTTAGTTATTGGACTCTTTAGTTTCTGGCTTTTCACTCCCTTGTCTTGTTTCCATGATTACCCATTAGTTTCACCTGTTCCACGTTTGGACTCATTGTGCACTCTTGTTTGTCACCATAGCAACCCATTAGTTTTCACCTGTCACGTCACGCACCTGTTTCACGTTTTGAGTCACGCACCTGTTTTCGTTAATCATGTCTGTAGTATTTAAGTTCATTGTTTTCAGTTTGTCTGTCTGGTGACATCCCACATTTATGCTCTGCACATTTCTGACACTTTTTTTCATGTCCATCGTTCACGCTGCTCCTTTTGTCCATGCCAAGTAAGTTTTGTTTATTAATGCCACAGTTAGTTTTTTTTTGTTGTTCATAGTTTCTGCCTTTGTGCAAGTATTTGTTTTCATAGCCAAGTTGTTTCTCCGCCACTGTGCGCGCTTTTCGTTTGTACTTTTTTTGATAAGTTTAAATAAATATGTTCTCACATTCCCGTCTCGCCCGAGCCAACTTTCCGTTGCCTTCTAGAAAAACTAAACCCCAGGACCAAGTCATGACAACATCAAATAAAATATGATATAATTTCTGCTTTGACTTGTCTTTAAATGCTATTATTTCTATACAAAGGGACAAGTGGTAGAAAAATGGATTGTATTTTCCGGACTATAAGGCGCACTTAAAATATTTTTTACCCCCGCAAAACCCGACAGTGCGCCTTATAACCCGGTGCGCCTAATGTACGGAATAATTCTGGTTTTGCTTACCGACCTCGAAGCAATTTTATTTGATACATGGTGTAATGATAAGTGTGACCAGTAAATGGCAGTCACACATTAGAGATACGTGTAGACTGCATTATGATGGCAATATGACTGTCACATTCCAATGCGCCCTCATCTTTGCGTCCTGACAAGCGCACCGCGGGCGTGCCTACTCGCGCCTGCAGACAATCTGCAATCTGCGCACCTGCCCGTGATGAGCGAGCTGCCTTCATAAGACGGCACAACCTGCCATCCCGTGCCGGAATATAACCTTCTGTTGGTGTACAGTAAGCGATCATCTGAGTTTTGTGCTCTCTCTCTCTCTCCGTGTTCCCCTCCGTGTTTCATTGTTCTTCCTTGTCCTTCCAGCGTCTGTCCTTGTTCCTGTGTTGGCGAGCTGTGCGTCTCGTCACCTTTTTGTTCCCTTGCTTCCCGGACTGCCCTTTTGGATTCTCGTCCCCCCGCTTGGACACGGACCTTGTTTCTTCTCTCCTGCCCTGGATCATCTGCCTGTCCCACGGACTTCTGTGTTCCTTCGCTCTCGACAACACTTGGTAACACACACCTCAGCTAACTACACACTTATCCTCACACACACACACACACACACACACACACACACACACACACACACACACACACACACACACACACACACACACACACACACACACACACACACACACACACACACTCTTGGATTTTGTCACACTCCATTTCATTAGTTAGTATATTTAGTAGTGTTTGATTATTATATATATATATACATGGTCTATATATAATACATCTTTGAACTTTACTGCCCCCTGGTGTCCGAGCCGTCATCTCCCTTAGTCAAACCACAACAATGACTCAACACCAACATTTGATGAATTCCATTGAAAATATAGAACATTACACACGGCACTCAAAAATATATAGAAATGTTTTAGTACGACTTTGGTAAGCTATGAAGCCGCACCGCTTAATGGATTGTCGGTGCATTAAAGGGGAACATTATCACAATTTCAGAAGGGTTAAAACCATTAAAAATCAGTTCCCAGTGGCTTATTATATTTTTCAAAGTTTTTTTCAAAATTTACCCATCACGCAATATCCCTAAAAAAAGCTTCAAAGTGCCTGATTTTAACCATCGTTATAAACACCCGTCCATTTTCCTGTGACGTCACATAGTGAAGCCAACACAAACAAACATGGCGGAAAGAACAGCAAGCTATAGCGACATTAGCTCGGATTCAGACTCGGATTTCAGCGGCTTAAGCGATTCAACAGATTACGCATGTATTGAAACGGATGGTTGTAGTGTGGAGGCAGGTAGCGAAAACGAAATTGAAGAAGAAACTGAAGCTATTGAGCCATATCGGTTTGAACCGTATGCAAGCGAAACCGACGAAAACGACACGACAGCCAGCGACACGGGAGAAAGCGAGGACGAATTCGGCGATCGCCTTCTAACCAACGATTGGTATGTGTTTGATTGGCATTAAAGGAAACTAACAACTATGAACTAGGTTTACAGCATATGAAATACATTTGGCAACAACATGCACTTTAAGAGTGCAGACAGCCCAATTTTAATCAATTAATATATTCTGTAGACATACCCTCATGTCAGCAGGCCAGGGAAGCTAGGGTCGATATTCTTCTCTTGATCATCTTCGGGACGGTGTGAGCCAAGACATCCAGGGGGTTTAGCTCGCTCGTCTGCGGGAACAAACTGCAGCCATTGCTTGCCGTGCTACCGAGGTCCTTTGTCCCTGAATTGCTCACACACTCCGGCAGATTCAATGGGGGTCTGGCGGCAAATTTCTTTGACTTTATCGTTGGAAATGCATCTGCTTTGAGTGTCGCAGGATATCTACACATTCTTGCCATCTCTGTCGTAGCATAGCTTTCGTCGGTAAAGTGTGCGGAACAAACGTCCAATTTCTTGCCACTTTCGCATCTTTGGGCCACTGGTGCAACTTGAATCCGTCCCTGTTCGTGTTGTTACACCCTCCGACAACACACCGACGAGGCATGATGTCTCCAAGGTACGGAAAACAGTCGAAAAAACGGAAAATAACCGAGCTGATTTGACTCGGTGTTTGAGAAAATGGCGGATTGCTTCCCGATGTGACGTCACGCTCCGACAGCGAATATTAGAAAGGCGTTTAATTCGCCAAAATTCACCCATTTAGAGTTCGGAAATCGGTTAAAAAAAATATATGGTCTTTTTTCTGCAACATCAAGGTATATATTGACGCTTACATAGGTCTGGTGATAATGTTCCCCTTTAAACATAGGAGTATTAACATGGTGTGTGTATAAGGTAAGACATATCTGGTGTTTTGTTTTGCAATATTATGCAAAGGTAAATTTTCTTACCTTTTGGTACCTGCTGATCTGTATTTGGGATCTGCATAAAACCTGAAAAATTGTGCGTGTCCGCCTTTGTAGTCCGTAGTCGATAAACTCCTTCTTTTTCTCTATCTTCTTGTTATGGGACATTCATTATCTGCTGTTGCCATTTCTAATATAAAGTAGTGTAAAGTTCTTACTTATATCTGTCAGTAAACTCACCATGAAAGCGCTAAAACACACCGGTGTAGTGAGTTTACTTTATTCATCCAAGGAACTTTAGTTATTAGAGAGTTCCGGTCAGAAGGTTTTTCACGGTATATGTATATGCATATGTACATGTATGTGTATATGTATGTTTGTACAGTGAATGCATATGTACATGTATGTGTATATGTATGTTTGTACAGTGAATGTATATGTACATGCATGTGTATATGTATGTTTGTACAGTGGATGTATATGTGCATGTATGTGTATATGTATGTTTGTACAGTGAATGTATATGTACACGTATGTGTATATGTATGTTTGTACAGTGAATGTATGTGTACATGTATGTGTATATGGATGTTTGTACAGTGAATGTATATGTACATGTATGTGTATATGTATGTTTGTACAGTGAATGTATATGTACATGTATGTGTATATGTATGTTTGTACAGTGAATGTATGTGTACATGTATGTGTATATGTATGTTTGTACAGTGGATGTGCGTGTGGATGTACAAACTTTGAGGTGGGTGACAGCTGGAAAATAGTACAATCTGGACACATTTTGAAGCGTTAGACTGCGGAAAGGCAGAGTGTACGCTTTGTAAAATAAAAACTTCCCAGTCGAGCAGGCTCCACAAACAACCTGCACTTTCCACATGTCGACTGTGCACAGCAGCGACGTCTTCTCCCTAACAGACAGGAAGGAGAAACAAGATCAGCCACCTCAAAGCTTATGTTTTTCCCGCTAAAACCTCACCTACTTTTTCTGTTTGTTTTGCACACTTTAAGTTATATTTTCTCAAGTAATGTTTTGTCGACTTTGTGTATTTTTAAAACTACGTTATGCTAACTTTACTTTTACTTTACTTTTTTTACATGCTTTTTTTTCTTCTCTTTGCTATTTGGGTTTATTGGACCCTAATTAGAATAAAAACTAAGAATCATATTTTGATATGATATACTTAGTCCATAAGTACACAAACGTGTACTTCATGTTAAGTGACATGCTAATTCTTATTTTTACACTTTTTTTTCTTCCAAATTCCATTGTATGTTATACTCTTCTGACACCACCAGATGGCAGTATAAGTGTCCACATAAGTGGCCATAAGACCCCAATTCAGTAGTGTACACAATTTTGGAAATAAGAGCTAAAAGGTGCTGTCCACACATGTGGCCACTAAGCCTCTAGAGCATGGGTGTCAAATTCTGGTCCGCCGTGTAATTTCACTTGGCCCTTGAGGTGATATCAAATTAACACTGGAGCTGGCCCGCCGATTATATACAGCTGCGGTGCCGCGGTAACACCGCATTCACCGCTAATTCTCATACTTGCCAACCCTCCCGGGAGACTCCCAAATTTCAGTGCCCCTCCCGAAAATCGTCACGTCCGCTTTTCATCCAGTCCAACGAGTGCTGACCCAGTCACATAATATGTGCGGCTTCTGCACGCACACACAAGTGAATGCAACGTATAAACAACTTTAACACTGTTAGAAATATACGCCACACTGTGAACCCACACCAAACAAGAATGACAAACACATTTCGGGAGAACATCCGCACTGTAACACAACATAAACACAACAGAACATATACCCAGAAGCCCTTGCAGCCCTAACTCTTCCGGGCTGTACTATACACCCCGCTACCACTTAGTTTTGCTCTGCATAGCCTTCCCTAAGCTTTAATGCCTTTTCTTAGGGGCACTTACCTTTTGTTTATTTTTGATTTAAACATTAGACACCTTTTTTTACCTTCACACTGCCTCTCGCTGTTTCCGACATCTACAAAGCAATTGCACAGATACAAAAGTCTAACTTGAGCACAATAGCTAATAACTATAGCAACGGACTTTAAGCATACTAAAGTTGTGTGATAATATATATACATGATTATTTTAACAAACCACAAGGCGATTTTCTAACATGTAGCCTGTTTTATAACGATCATTCCAAATAAAACATTGCGAGAATCGGTTGGAATCAAGCCCCTTGTTAAATCGAGATTCGATTCCGAATGGACTCGTCACCCCAGGAACTCGAGTCCCATCAAATGGTAAATTGCCCACAGACTCACCCCTATTAACCATAATCACCTACATTACTGTATATTTCTGTGTCTGTAATAAATGTGTGGTTGCCATGACACCTGCCCTCGTTGCTCGCTGTCAATCAAACAGTGGCGTCATGGTAACATCTTCCATCTGGCTGCTGCAGCTATTTATTTTTTATTTTTTTTTAGGAGTCTTGTGTTTATCCGTGGATTACAGCTCGTCTGCAAAACACTCCAAGATGGCCCGAAAAGCAGCATCGACTAGAATTTTTTTTTTTGTCTTATTCTGTGAAATGGGCATTATTGTGTTGAAATCCTTGCGTTTGGTAAGATCGAATCTGAAGAGGGCGGGTGATTAATTGCATCCTCGCTGCACCTCGTCTTGACCTTTCCCTCCACTCTCACCTTTCAACAGCGTTGCTATTGCGACATAACGTATACATAAATGTCAGTACTTATTGGTCCAATTAGTTTACTTTGAATACATTAAAACATATTTTCTGCCTTTTTGTACCTTTTTGTTTTGAGTATATTCGCCTAAACGCTCTTTAAACGCTCTCAAAGGTATGACCTGTTTTCATGTTCGGTCTCACACACCTGTTGTCAATCATGTCTGTAGTATTTAAGTCCATTGTTTTCAGTTAGTCTGCCTGGCAACATCACCCGTTATCATCACTCTGTTTCATGCCTTGTTCACCGTCCCATGCCAAGTAAGTTTTTGTTTCATGTTTATAGTTTTTTGCCTTTGTGCAAGTCTTTTGTTTTCATTAGCCAAGTTTTGTACCTCCGCCATTGTGCGCGCCTTTCATTTGTTCTTTTTTGATAGTGTTAAATAAAATCATGTACTCACATTCCTGTCTTGCCCGCGCCAACTTTCCGTTGCCTTCAAACCCCAAGGACCAAGTCCTGACATCGGCGTCACGGAATAAATTGAAAAATATTTTCTGTCCTATTGTACCTTTTTGTTTTGAGTATATTCGCCTAAACGCTCTTTGTTGTAAAATGTATGATCGGCTCAGTTTGAGACCAGGAAAAAAACCTCAAGCAACAATAAGCACATACGAGCAAATGTTTACAACACACAAGAACGTGAGACTTGCAATGGGGGAGAGGGGGGTGAAGTGGCGGAAAGTGTGGGATGGGGGGTAGGGGTGAATATCTGTGTAGTAGTAGTCCACGGGTGCGTGTTTTGTCCATAAGCCTGGAAGTCGCGATGTTCGGCTGTCATGTCTGTGTGATCATGTTTTCTTTTGGTTATGTTTGGTTTTGTTTTTGGACCATTTGTGCACTCTTGTTTTGTCACCGTGACGACCGATTAGTTGCACCTGTTTTCACGTTCGGTCTCACACACCTGTTGTCAATCATGTCTGTAGTATTTAAGTCCATTGTTTTCAGTTAGTCTGCCTGGCAACATCACCCGTTATCATCACTCTGTTTCATGCCTTGTTCACCGTCCCATGCCAAGTAAGTTTTTGTTTCATGTTTATAGTTTTTTGCCTTTGTGCAAGTCTTTTGTTTTCATTAGCCAAGTTTTGTACCTCCGCCATTGTGCGCGCCTTTCGTTTGTTCTTTTTTGATAGTGTTAAATAAAATCATGTACTCACATTCCTGTCTTGCCCGTGCCAACTTTCCGTTGCCTTCCGGGAAAACAAACCCCAAGGACTAAGTCCTGACATCGGCGTCAAGGAATACAATGTAAAATATTTTCTGTCCTATTGTACCTTTTTGTTTTGAGTACATTTGCCTAAACACTCTTTGTTGTAAAAAGTATGATTGGCTCAGTTTGAGACCAGGAAAAAATCCTCAAGCAACAATAGGCAAATGTTTACAACACACAAAAAGTTGAGACTTGCAACGAGGGAGAAGGGGGTGAAGTGTCGGAAAGTGTGGGATGGGAGGTAGGAGTGAATATCTGTGTAGAGATAGTCCACGGGGTGCGTGTTTTGTCTATAAGCCTGGTGTCACGATGTGGTTTTCGCAGCTTACTGCGGGGTTCGTTCTCCCAAAATGCAGACGGACCATTCCGGACAAAGCGTGCAGGTAAGACGTACTTGCCAACCCTCCCGGATTTTCCGGGAGACTCCCGAAATTCAGCGGCTCTCCCGAAAACCTCCAGGGACAAATTTTCTCCCAAAAATCTCCCAAAATTCAGGCGGACTCAGGTCCATGCGGACCTGAGTCCGCTAACCCACAATATAAACAGCGTACCTGCCCAATCACGTTATAACTGTAGAATGATTGAGGGCGACCGCGACCCCGAAGGGAATAAGCGGTAGAAAATGGATGGATGGATGGATTGAGGGCGAGTTCTTGGTTTCTTATGTGGGTTTATTGTTAGGCAGTTTCATTAACGTCCTCCCAGCGCGGTAACAACACACAACAACAGCAGTCACGTTGTTGTCTACCGTAAAGCAGTTCGTCTGCCGTAAACAGCAATGTTGTGACACTCTTAAACAGGACAATACTGCCATCTAGTGCATTTGATGAAAGCACTTGTGTGCGTGCCACACATCAATGCATCATCAGAGAAGGTGTTCAGCATGGTTCGAAAAATAGTGACAGAGAATAGAACAAGGATGGAAAATTCAACCCTTAACTCAACAATGAGTAGATGAGTGTTATGTGTGTGTATATGTGTAAATAAATGAACACTGAAATTCAAGTATTTATTTTATATATATATATATATATATATATATATATATATATATATATATATATATATATATATATATATATATACATATAATAAAATACATATATATTTATAGCTAGAATTCAATGAAAGTCAAGTATTTCTTATATATATATACATATATATATACATATATATATATATATATATATATGGAATACTTGACTTAGTATTTCGTCAAGTATTTCTTATATATATATATATATATATATATATATGAAATACTTGACTTGGTGAATTCTAGCTGTAAATATACTCCTCCCCTCTTAACCACGCCCCCAACCACGGCCCACGCCCCCCCCCCCCCCCCCCCCCCCCCCCACCCCACCTCCTGAAATCGGAGGTCTCAAGGTTGGCAAGTATGAGGTACGAACATGATTTAATTCTCACAAATCAAAGTAGTACAACAAAACGGAACACAAGGCGAAGGCACAACGTGCTGATCGCACTTGGAGCTAAAGCAAATACTTAGCATAAACTATGGCAGGGGTCGGCAACCCGCGGCTCCGGAGCCGCATGCGGCTCTTTGATCACTCTGATGCGGCTCAGCTGCATAATTGCCGAATCCCCCGATTTTCCCGGGAGACCTCCAGACTTCAGTGCCTCTCGCAGATAACTCCCGGCGGGATTAATATTCCCCGATATTCACCCTTACAATAAAAATAAGGGCATGCCATGATGGTACAGCATTTAGCGCCCTCTACAATCTGTATTAACAGCGTGCCAGCCCAGCCTCTTGTTATATGCATCTTCTGTTTGCACACGTAAGCGACAGCAAGGCATACTTGGTCAAAAGCCATACAGGTTACACTGACGGTGGCCATATAAAACAACTTTAACACTCTTACTAATAATGCGCCACACTTTGAACCAAAACCAAACAAGAATGACAAACACATTTCGGGAGAACATCTGCACCTTAACACAACATAAACACAACAGAACAAATACCCAGAATCCCATGCAGCCCTGACTCTTCCGGGCTACATTATACACCCCTGCTACCACCAAACCCCGCCCCCACCCCAACCCTGCTCCCTCACACATCAAACCCCCCCCTTCCGTGCATCGGTTGAGGTGGGCGGGGTTTGGTAGCGGGGGTGTATAATGTAGCCCGGAAGAATTAGGGCTGCATGGGATTCTGGGTATTTGTTCTGTTGTGTTTATGTTGTGTTAGGGTGCAAATGTTCTCCCGAAATGTGTTTGTCATTCTTGTTTGGTGTGTGTTCACAGTGTGGCGCATTATTAGTAAGTGTTAAAGTTTTTTATACCGCCACCGTCAGTGTAACCTGTGTGGTTTTTGACCAAGTATGCCTTGCTGTCAAGTACGTGGGCAAGTAGAAGCCCCAAACAACGTGTAGCCGGGCCGGCACGCTGGTTGTATTGGGTGCTAAATGCTGTACCATCACGGCACGTTCGAGAGAATAGTTGCCCTGAAATTCGGGAGGGTTGACGAGTATGACGCTGTCAAGCGCCATTCATATAAAACTAGCGGGCCGCACTAACCTTCAATTTTCATATTAAAGTGTGGGCCGCGTGTCTGAGACCCTTGATTATACATAGCACAAAGCAAAAAAAAAACTTTGTATGCAGTGTTATTTCATTTTAAATTTCAAAAGATTTTTGTGGCTCCCATTGTTTTCTTTAATTTGTGAAACTGGTCAAAATGGCTCTTTGACTGGTAAAGGTTGCTGACCCCTGGACTATGGCAAGGAAAACTTACTAGCTGTGGCATGAACAAACAAATCTTACGTGGACCAGGCATGAAGCGAACAATGACGCCAGGCCGACTGACCGGCAAAGGAAGGCTTACATAATGCCTCTGATTAGTGCTCAGGCAGCAGGTGAGCGGGCGAACACTAATCAGAGGCAGGTGGAAAAAGTAAGTAACCATGGTAACGAAAAAAAACAAACAAGGGTGCACAAAAAACAGGAACCATGGAGTTCAAATCTAACAGAACATAACAAAACATGATCCGGGCCACGGATCATGACACCTGGAATTCGCGACATTCGGCGTCACGGAATACATTTAAAAATATTTTCTGTCCTATGGTACCTTTTTGTTTTGAGTATATTCGCCTAAACGCTCTTTGTTGTAAAATGTATGATCGGCTCAGTTTGAGACCAGGAAAAAAACCTCAAGCAACAATAAGCACATGCGAGCAAATGTTTACAACACACCAAAAGAGACTTGAGAGGGGGGTGAAGTGGCAGAAGGTGTGGGATGGGGGTTAGGGGTGAATATCTGTGTAGTAGTAGTCCACCGGTGCCTGTTTTGTCCATAAGCTTGGAAGTCGCGACGTTCGGCATCACAAAATAAAAAAAAAAGATTTTCTATCCTATTGTACCTTTTTGTTTTGAGTATATTCGCCTAAACGCTCTTTGCTGTAAAAAGTATGATCACCTCAGTTTGCGTCTTTCGCTGCAACGATCTCTCTGGGGGGTTCACTAAATGTCTCAATTACAACTATTTTGCAACTTTGTTTCAAAGTAAATTTTTAAGAATATGTATTTATAAACAATGTTGTTTCAATGTCTCGTGCCTGCTGGGACGAAGAGGGAACCGAATTGTAGCTAAGGATTCCGTTGGTTAGGACATACAAACAAATTCGAATGGTCTGCTCGTTTCAGCTCTCAAATTGATCATCATTTCGCCTTGCGGACCGGAAATCTTCTCCGAGATGTTATCCAATTTGCGATTCAATTCAGAAATCGCCAATACATGAGTGCCCACACCTCTGCCCCACACACTCATCACGACGGGCAGCCTTTAGGATTCTTGAACGGCTGCCATTGTTTTCCGAATTTGTCGATAGACCATAGCAACGCTCAGTCCAATCAGCAGATGACCTGATATCACAGTTCCAAATAATTCCATATTTTCAAAAAAAATCACCAGGCACACGCCCCTATAACACTATGTTGCCAAAAGTATTTGGCCACCTGCCTTTACTCACATATGAACTTAAAGTGCCATCCCATGGAATTGTCTAACATGTTTTGGTATCCTGGAGCATTCAAAGTTCATTTCACTGGAACTAAGGGGCCAAGTCCAACTCCTGAAAAAAAACCCCACACCATAATTCCTCCTCCACCAAATTTCACAAAGCAGTCCGAATTGTAGCGTTCTCCTGGCAACCTCCAAACCCAGACTGGTCCATCAGATTTCCAGATGGAAAAGCGTAACTCGTCAGTCCAGAGAAGGCGTCTCCACTGCTCTAGAGTCCAGTGGTGATGTATGGCTTAGAGCAAGGGTGCTCATTACGTCGATCGCGAGCTACCGGTCGATCTCGGAGGGTGTGTCAGTCGATCACCAGCCAGGCATTAAAAAAATAGTCCTAAAAATGAGCGATCATAAATCTTCACTATGACGTCACTTTTGTCACTTGATTGACATTCACGGCACCCGAGGGTCTTCTGAGATGACGCTGGCTGCTGCCAGCTCATTAAAATTACCGACAGGAAGGCGAGAAACACTTTATTTCAACAGACTCTGGCGCCGTACCTGTCGTCAAAACTCCAAAGACCGACTGCACAGTTGCACTAACAAAACGAGTCTCAGAAAGCTAGCAAGCTACGGAGTTTGCCGACAATGTATTTCTTGTAAAGTGTATACAAAGGAGTACGGAAGCTGGACAAATAAGATGCCAAAAACCAACCACTTTCATGTGGTATTGGACAGAAAGGAGGACTTTTTTCTCCTCCATTCGAAAATGCGGACGTTTTTAGCACCACTGTCTGATTCCAATCAATGCAAGTCATCAGAATCAGGTAATACACCAACTTATATTCTTGTCTTCATGAAAGAAAGGAATCTATATGTGTTAAACATGCCTGTATTATCTTTAAACACCTTTAACCTTTTAACAATATTAACCATATGTGTTAAACGTGCTTGTATTATCATTAAACACCTTTAACTTGTTAACAATATTAACTATATGTGTTAAACATGCTTGTATTATCTTTAAACACCTTTAACTTATTAATAATATTAACTATATGTATTAAACATGCTTGTATTATCATTAAACACCTTTAACTTGTTAACAATATTAACTATATGTATTAAACATGCTTGCATTATCTTTAAACACCTTTAACTTGTTAACAATATTAACTTTATGTATTAAACATACTTGTATTATCATTAAACACCTTTAATTTATTAACAATATTAACTATATGTATTAAACATTCTTGTATT
Organism: Nerophis lumbriciformis; assembly: GCF_033978685.3. Lineage (NCBI taxonomy): Eukaryota > Metazoa > Chordata > Actinopteri > Syngnathiformes > Syngnathidae > Nerophis > Nerophis lumbriciformis. The sequence continues at coordinate 9,038,199 of NC_084553.2, forward strand.
ATCATTAAACACATTTAATGTATTAACAATATTAACTATATGTGTTAAACATGCTTGCATTATCATTAAACACCTTTAACTTATTAACAAAAACATATATTTCATAAATAAGTAAACATAAATTATATATATGAATGAGGTAGATCCCCACGACTTGATCAATTGAAAAGTAGCTCGCCTGCAGAAAAAGTGTGAGCGCCCCTGGCTTAGATAATGTCGCTCGGCCATGGAAACCCATTCCATGACGCTCTC